>NC_089912.1:49988320-50193320 GCF_040182565.1 Anser cygnoides | reverse complement strand
CATCTCTGAGGTCACGTTTCCAGCAACATTGTTCTGTGTTTTTACCAATGGGATCTATTGCTTATGTACTGCCTGTCTCTGCAACACATTCATGTGGGATTTTCTGAGTCACATAATTCTAATGATGTTTTTACCAGGACATTTCAATACTGTATAAAGACTTATACAGGCATCTTCAGCAAAGATTCTAATTTCATGCAGCAGCTGTCTCAAAAACTTCATATTAGCAAGCTTGTAACATGTGGGATTCTTTTTATCACTTTGCAGTAAATGCCGGTCTGATCTACACAGGCATAAATCCTTGTATTTACCCAGAGCACTATCTGTAAGCCTACTACCAGAAATAATGTTAGTACCTCTGGAAAAAAATAAAAATTAAAATTAAAATTAAAAAAAAAGGAAAAATCTCTAGCTCAAGCAAAACTTTACACCCAATGATCTAAAAGAATTCTCAAACATGAATGGCTTGTGTAGTCCTGCAGCAAAACTGCAAACTCCTTTTCCTCCCATCAAAGTTTTTCTTTTGGCATTCTCACTTAACTATCACAGAACATTCTTACCTAACACCACATCTATCTGGTGCCAGAGGCAGGCCTGAGCAAAAAGAAACTTAAATTTAAATAAAATTTTACTTTTTTAACTTTTAGCTGATCTAACAAGAACAATGCAGTATAAGTCAAAGCACACAAAAGTATAGGATATTAATCCAGAGGATTGAGAAATCCCTTCATAGCATAAATCATCAGTAATCCTAAGGTCCAATACACTTAGTGAAGTGAAAGTATATACAGTTTATTGGGCAAAAGTGTGCATGATAACTTTTATACACTTCATTCAAGAGAAAAAGAAGTAGCAATGAGTAAATATGTATGATTAAAAGGGCAACACTAAGTATCCTTTTAATCAGTAACAAAAGTCTCCTTACTTCATTACAAATTGGCAGCTGAAACAGAAAATTGCCAACTGTATAATTTTTAGCTTGTTAGCAACTTCTCTAACGGTATTGAAGTAGACAGCAATTAAGACACAAGTATTGCATCAGTGCAGTGTTCCTATTTTCACATTTCACATTTTTTTTACATTATTTTTGGAAAATGAATGAAACCAGAGTGCTGGTGTGTTTCTTAAAAGATGAGCAGCACTCTATGATTTACACAGTAGCAGCCATAGATCAGCAATGATGAGAGGGGTCTGAGATGTAATGACTCATTTATTGTTATTGCCCTCAAGTGAGACATATGAAAGATTTTAATTTTGTTTTGAATACTCTTTCACATAAAATATCCCACATTTACTGCAGATACTGGGCTTTTTGACAACATCCCAGCTTTTTGCATGGATGTAGGACACTGGTCATGACAATGCCCTTTCCAGATCTTTGCCTCAGGCAAATGGTCATTTCTGTGGATTTGCATTCTTACTTAAATTCTTAATTTGTTACAGGGGGTTTAGAAAGACTTTCTGTCTTGCAGTTTTGTCTGAACTTTGTTTGCCTCTAATTGCTGGATCTGGTCTGAATTTTCACAGCCAATCACATACATATGAAAGTTCCTAAAAACAGAGAAGCTCATCAGCTAGAAACAGCAGTTCCATGGGGAGATGAGACATGAAGGTTTTAAAAACAGAAGGGGAGGGGAAAAAAAAAAAAAAAAAAAAGGAAAAAAAAAAGAGGAAAAAAAGCCTTTTGCACCAGCATGGCTGAATTTGCATGTGCTAGAAACTAATACCAATAGATGACTGGTATTAGCAAAAAGTGTGCTGCCTGCAAATGAGAGAGCACAGTCAATGTCAGTCATTCCATTTGTAATTGTAAAGGGTGATACTTTGACAAGATAAAAAACTACAGAGGTACTACCTAAGCTCCCAGAGCCAAAGTCATACATTATGTACAGGAAATGGGGAAGAATTTTAGTATGCAAAAAACAGTTCAAAGCAGCAGGAAAGGAATCATTCGGTAAGTCTTTGGGAAGACTAAAGACTAAATTGGAACCAGTGATACATCAAGTAGAAATGGCAGCATATATGTCTCTAGATACAGATGTAGCTGAAGAATGAGCTGACAGCACTGGCAATGTTTTGATAGTTTTAACTAGGGTCAATTGAGTGCAAGAGTAGAGTAAAGATGAGTTGCAGGTACTCCCAATGCCTAAAGAAGCAATTTTATTCTCAAGACAAATAGACAAAAGCTAGAATTACTGGGTAGGGCAAAAGGCATTTAAATTAAGCTAGAAAATAATTTTGTCAGAACAGGTAGGGAGGGTGGGCCAGGAAGCATCCATCAGAGCATTAAAACACGTGAATAGTAGAGCAAATTCAGGGGATAATTTATATTAAAGAAAAATACAAAGGCAGAAACAAGCTGTTAGGATGCATCAGATAACAAACCACAAAGTGGGAAAATAGGTCTTGTACTGTAATAAATATCAGATACAGGTATCTGTCTGTCCAACATGAAGTTATAGGAAAACAATCTATTTTTGTTAAGTCCTAGAAGAGACCTGAACTGCAGCAAGTAGTAAAATAGTCACTAAAAGACAGTGGATATCCCATTGTTAATAAAATTAATTTCTGTCCTTGTATCAATCATTCTTTATCCATACCACCATAAAATATTAAACAGAATATAAAAGGGAGAAAATTTTCAGAAACATTACAGTCGTGCTACAGGAAGGAAGCATTTTCGCTGCTTCCAATTGATAACACCTATTTCAAGTTCTGTAAAGAAATTAGTCTTTAGCAACCTATGCTAGTGATAAGTAAACTATGTTTTTTAGAATTTCAAGTCTATATACCATGAAGAAGTCATTTATCATAAAGATGAGATACTGTGCTGAACAGACATACTGTCTAAAGTGTGAGGTTTCTAGAGGTTGACATAGAAGTATAGCTTTCTCAGCAATCCTTCATAAATTTAAGTAGGTTATTTAAATATCCATTGAGTCCATCTAAAAATGTTTAGGTAGTGAACATCGGCTTTCACCAGTCTACAAAATGCTAAGAATACATAAAAACATTAAAGACAAAATACATGGTGGTTCTTCAAGTTCCACACTGATTGAGTGTAATATCATGAACTAATTGTAAAGTGACCTATACCTAAAGGATTAAGCACAGTGATCAAGAAAACAAAAATGGAATTCATACTGGCTGAGAACTACAGTTCCCACTACCTGCAAAATTAGGCATTCAAAAATAAATGTTGCCAGTAACTAAGATTAGTAGATGTCATCAACCCTAGCTCTAAATAGAAATAGTGGTAATTTTACAGAGTAACACATGGAAAATCTTAACAGGTACCATATTGTTAAGTGTCTCAATATCTGTTTCTCAGGGCAGAAAGTGATCTTGTAGCAAAAGGTGATAACATCTCACTGTGGTATCTTCACTGAGCACTGTGCAAGGAGGGTGCAGTGTCACACACCTTAGTGCCAGGATTTGTAGTGTTAAATTGGAGACTTTTTCACAAGCCTGTCCAGTGATAATCACAATTCTCTGGGGGTTTCTGGCTTGGATGCTAAACCCATGCCTTATATGATGAACTTTTTCAGGTCTTCCAAGTGTTCCCTCCCTTTCACTTCATGAATTAGCTGTCCACAACCAGCTTACCTGCTTCAACTTTTTATTATTATCTACCAATTGCTGTTAATATCCTAAGCACACTTCAGGCTGTTTCTTAGATGGTATAGCCCCTGCCCTAATCATTGATTCTCAAGTCTAGTACATTTCAGCAAATGCCTAAACCTTCAGTGTATGAGTCCCCAAGAGGAAGTAGGAGGAGGTGTTCCAGTCAATAGGGAGTGTGGGCAGCCCTGCTCAGACCCCCATGCCTGGCTCAGCTCGGCGGGCTCCTGACCCAAGAGCTGTGGGCATGAAGGAGAGGGAGGCAGAAAGGGCTGTCCAAGAGAGAATCATCGGGGAGCTACAGGAGAAAGGCGACTGAGCCTGCCGTTTGTGCTAAGGGGTTAGCTGGAGGAGGAGATGGAGCTACAAAGGAAGACAGCACTGAACATGACTTTCAAGGAAAGCTGCTGCAGGCACCCGTCCCAGGGGAAAGCCAAATGTTTGCGGAGATGGCAGACCTGGCTGCTGCACACCCACCTCTGGCATGTGGAGTTCCTGTTCCAGCTGGACATATGCCTTGGAAGAGCAATTGTACTGAAGCTGCCAGCACTCAGGAGGAAAACAAACACATCTGTAGAGTATGTGACACAGCTTGTAGGTCGAAGAGACATGAGAGATTTCAGGCATGAGAGACACAACAAGTCTTCAAAATTGCTTCATGCTCCTGCTCCTGCCAGAGCAAGTTTTTTCTGGGTGTTGTGTGAATTAGTCCTGTCTGCTACTCCCACATCAGCCAGAAATTTCAGTATAGTAGGAGAACTATTATTTGCTCTGCTCTTTTAGCACATTATACTCATCGCATTGTCTGAGTAATGAACAGTGGTCAAATCCTGTATCCTAGATCTCTTCTGTATTTTTGTAGGATTATGATGGATTGATAGGTTCATGGAATTTAAGCCACTCTGTCCAGTTAAAAAGTACATGATTCACCACAGTCATACGTGTGGGTTTTGTTTTCTTTTTTTATAGTCCACTTAGGTCTGCTTTTTTTGTGTGTGCAAACAAACAAAACCAATAAGACTAGCTAATAAAAATCCAGTTGCCATTAATGGTACAATTCCCATCTGCTGTTCTGTTGTATCTTCAAGTTGATGTTCAAAGTCATAAATCTAAATTTTGTGTGTTAGTGTGAGGGTCTTTTTCTCTATTGTGACCATATGGCTTACCTTGCTGGGAATCACCATCTTGCAGTAGTAATATGAGAGCCTCTGGCAGCCTCTCACATGCACAAGGACAGTGTCAATAATCCTTTGGAGCTTTATACCATTTACAGAAATGCAATTTATGTATGCAGAATTCTTTGAGGGTAAGCCTTTCCAATGACAATATTAATTTAGTGCCTTGTAAATGTTATTTAATCTTCACAACAGTGTTTGGACGTGGTACAGTTATTTCCACTGGAATGGCCTTGGATATTATGCATTGTAATGCATATAGACCTGGATTATGCATACAGACTGTGTTTATTAGAAAGACAACATTTCTCACTGCAATGAGAGAGAAATGTTTTGAAATGTCTTTCTTTCTTAGGCAGTAGATGCTTTTATAGTATAATTATTGCATTTCTGAACTTGGTATATTAATCTTTTTTCCAACCATTCCTCAGCAAGCTGATGAGCTGGAAAGCGCAAGAGGCTTCGGAGTGCTCAGAGAACTCAGCAGCAGTGGTAGGGCAGTCGGGGAAACAGCACAGATTCCCAAAAGCATCAAAAAAGAAAAAAAAAATCTGTTTCTCACTTTTGCAGGCATTTACCAGTCAGTCTAAGTCTGAACTAAGTCTGAAGACTTTCTTGCTGGCCATTGCATAAGTGATACATTTGTCTTTTCCAAAGTTTCCCAATACCAGATCTGTCTGCCCTATATTTTTAGTTTTTGTGGAGATGGGCAGCTCTCTGTAGATACAAATATCTTGTAGACCAGCACAGAGGACTCCTGTGACTGCAAAGGTTGCTAACCTGAGAAGGAGCTGTTCATAATTCATCACACACTCCCAGGGCTTCTGTGTCTTTCCGTGCTTTAGCTGGAAAATTCCAGCACACTGACCTAATGCTGACTCTTCACTGTGAAAACACAATGGGATCCATTCTCCTATCACAGTCAAATTGCCCATAAAAACGCTGTTGACTGAAAGAAGACTTAGCATGTCAAGTCTCCTTTGAATGCTTAGACCACTTTTCAGGGAACTGTTTTGAGGATGGGGAATACTTTCTCCCTTCCCTGTCCTTTGCTCTCTTCTCCTTACAGAAATGCACAGCAACATACATATAATCTCTTTTCTATATAAGGCTCTCAAACACCACCCTCATTCTTTTCAGCCAGTTTCCTCTCATTCTTACTTGTGTAGGGACATGCTCTCTATTCTACTACAAAAGGCATTCACTCTGATAGTTCTGTCCACCTGCACCATCTAAGTCCACTGTTGCACACTGGCTCTGATGAAGCTGTCTTATGAGGTGCTCTGGGATCATGTTTCACATTAATAGACATGCCTAGTAATTGGGAGAGGATGTGGGAAGAAAGTTACTCTGTCAGAATCTATAAAAAGTGCAGACAAAGTATGAAATTCCAGGCTAGCAATTCAGTGAGTCCTTGGAGTTGCCAATATGTCAAGTTATATCCATCTCACACGTTATGGGCATGATAATGGTTCAGATAATTACTAATTTTGATCTGCACTATTGCCTGTTATAAAAGATGTTATATGCTTTACATGTTATGCTAATTACATTTTAGCTAACCAAGCCAATCAGTCATGTCAGTGCCAAAGAAAAAATAGCAATCCCTGACATGTTACTCTTCTCTCCAGTTCCTTCTGGCTTCCAGTAAAGCTCAAATAATGAGACAGGTTCTGAAGATGAATGAAATGCAACAGATTTAAAGTGGAGAGACATGAATTGCAGATTTGTTTACTTGCACTGTGGTATTCTCAGTTTCTAATCCCAGCCCCGCTTAAAGCAGACATTTTATCTGAAGGGCAGAAACAACCATATAATAGCTAAAAAAGGGTTTGATCTAGAGCTCTCTGAAACAGACAGTTCTCCTATTATCTTCAGTGACTTTGGATCCAAACTCTAAGAAAGTATTACATGTAGATTCTTTTTTCTTTATGGCAGATAGTCACCTTAGAAATTTAAGTAATATTTGAACAGTTCATTTGGATCATTTGTGTTAATAGGTTGGCTCTTAGTCAAAGAATAGTATCTTCATAAAAATAAAGTAGCAATTGGTGTTTTGATCTTTGAATGCTTTGGAAACTGTTGGATGAAAGCAAAAGTTTTAAATGTGAAACTGAGGTAAAATATCTTCTTTGTTATGTTTTATATATATAGAGAGAGATATAATATTGTGAAGAAAAAAAATAAATTGTATAATGTAATCATTTAGTGTTTATTTTATTATGTGTACCTTCTACTCAGAGGGTTGGCATTATTGTTCCTAACAGTGATGGATACAAGCAGATCATGCCCTATGACCTCTACCATCCCCTTCCTCGGTATGTAAAACAATCAACCAGATGCTAGGATTAACTAATACATTTACAGCTTTTTTAGTCTTCTCTGTATTTCTGCTTTGCTCTCAAATCAAGATAACAGATGTGTCTTTCCTCTTGCTCTGAATGCTGCACGTTAACCTGCAGATGTTCAGGCACTAACCTGTTATAAATTCTATTGCTGCAGAGCTGAAACGGTATTCTAGCTGAAGCAGTAATGTAGCTTTATTAAGTGTATGGTCCCTTTCTTTCTCTCTCTCCCCCCACCCATCCCCACCCTACCCATCCCTCCATCTTCTTTCTCACCTTTCCTTTTCCCTCCCTTTATTCACCTCTGAACAGGACTGTGATCTGTGGCTTTGCAATGAACCATCAGATCTCTCTCTCTGACAGTGCTGTTTCCTGCATGCTTATAAATTGTGAAATTTTCATTTTAGACAGCATTTGTGATATGTCCTGATCCAGCAAACCAATGCTAATGCCTTCCCAGGGGCATTAATCCATTGGCTCCTCTGAGAACTCAGAGATCAGGGACAGGAATAGGGTCAAGGCCTGGTGTATGTTATTTAATATCTCACAATTAAAATGTCTTTAATGTAAGACGTGAGATTCTTATGAAAATAATTACCTGAGTAATTACTTTTAAAACAGTTAATAAGGCTTGTGCTGATAAAAATGCTGAAGGAGAATAACCTGTTGGGTTTGAAACACTGCCTGGACATGCAGTGATACTGTGCTTTGTTTCTTCCTTTTTTAATTTATTGTGTTCCATAGTATCATGCCACAGGGGGAAAAAAAAAAAAAAAAGGAAAAAAAAAAGCTTCCTTGGTAACACGTTAGTCTCAGCTTGGTGAAGAAATCATACACAGACCACAGTGAGTGGCTAATGGAAGACACAGCCACAGATCAGTTCTCTCAGAGACAGAGACAGCAGACACTGAACAGAATATGAGGTTGGCACAAGAGAGGGCTAAGCCAGAAGGACAAAATATGTCCTTCCTCCCAACCTGCTGAGTTTAGGAAAAATAAAAAATAAAAATAAAAAAAATCCCCCAAACCAACCAACCAACCTAACATACACACACACACACAAAAGTACTTGTCTGTTAGTGGCACCTAATATCAGGGGCAGAGGAGAATGACAAACACTCCTGGAGAAGTAGAGACAAAATTTGGGAAAGAGTTTTTGCAAGATTTCCCTATTTATCCCTCTGCCTTGAATTTTGTCACCAAGGAAAGGTACAGTTCAGTAGATACAGTGCTTACTTTAATGCATTACCATTTCCTCCCACAGATCCTCAGCATTGCACCCCTTGTAACTCAGAAGGAGCTGTGACTCCTTCTTGAAGAGCTGTACGGCAGAGAAAACTTTTAGCTTTCTGTCTTATGTTCATATAAAACCTAAAGACCAAACTGCTGGCCAAGATTTAAGCTGATTTGTATTGCCAAGGTTGCACAAGGCATCCAGCAGCCTGTCCCAGTGACTCCATGGAATTCCAGCCACAGCGCTCCTATGCCTACCTCAGGCTGGTGGCAGGAGTTTCTGCTGCTTCCAAATTTCAGTTTGAGACTTCTTCATTTAGATTTTTGGTATTTAGAAACCTTAGCTGGGAAAGTTGTCCAGAAGAGCATATTTGTCCAGAGGTAGCATATTTGAATTAAAAATGTTGTCCATTTACCCATTAATGACATACAGAGCTTATGCAGAACACATGATGATGGATAAGACATGGTGTAAATGTGGTTTGACCACTTCTGTGTGGTACGTCATAGAATTAGTCAGTGGATTTGCCATTCATAAACAGCTGTTAATATAAACCATTTCACAGAGGGTTTTACTGCACTTTCAGCCATTAGCCAGCTGTGGGTAGTGCTTAAATGTGCTAGAGCTGGTCAGAATAAGATGGGTTGATATGATGAAAAGTCAGAGGGAAAGTATTTTTCATTTTGTTTAACAATTTTGGTGATCCTTTAAGGGTTACTTAAAAATAATTCCTTTGTTGTGATTAGGAAGAAAAAAAGTCAAAAAATGAAAAATTGTGACCAAAATCAATCTTTCAAATATTCTTTTAAATTTTCTTGTCAAAAGGAATAGCCACACTCATGACTGTCATGGCAGTAGTCCTGTGTCCTCTCTGTGACAGTGGTTTGAATATGAGAGAGGAAATACCGGTCTGCATTTTATGCAAACAGATATACACACATATAAAATGATACATACATTAATGTATATGCATCATTGTAAAAAAAAAAGATTGTTCTCATAAGTAAGTATGCATGACTTTTCAGAACATATGCATTGTTCTGGGAATTTGTCATTACATTTTCAAATGGCACCTGTTGAGAAAAGATGGTTTCTGAATTCCTCCCACTGTCTCAGATGTAAAGAAACAAGGCCTATGTGGTCTATATCATGTAACCTGTCAGTATAGCCTCCTCTTCTCTTCTTTGATAATTTCCACTAATCCTTTTTTTTTTTTTTTTCCCTCAACTCAGTTGTTTTGCCCAAAAAAAACACTTCTTTTTCCCTATATATTCTAGCAAAAGGAACATCATAAGTTCAGGAGCTTACTGACCCTCTAGTAATATGTAACAAAGACTTCTCAGAATCTGGCAAGTTGTGGAGTTATGATAATCCCATCAATTAAATAAAAGGAATCAATTTAAAAGTATTTACAGTTTCTATGGTAGTAGTTATGGGTTTAGTGGAGAGAGGAAGTTTCACATTACTATTCTGTGACTTAAAGACAGCACCCATTGGAGTCCTTTGTAGTTATCACCATTTATAAAACATGTATGTGCAATTTTTACTGATGGTAACCAGAAATAAAAGAAAACCAACTGCAGTTAACGGTTTATGCGTTTGTGGGGCTGTGATGGGATCAGCAAGGGTTCCTTTTCCTAACACCTCTCTGTTACATTTTGCTTTTTCCCAGGTGGGAAAGTACACCCTGGACTGCCTGTTCTTCCTCCTGTGGAGGGGGCATTCAAAGCCGCAGTGTCTCATGTGTGGAGGAAGACATTCAAGGGCATATTAGCCCTGTGGAAGAATGGAAATGCATGTATACTCCGAAGATGCCTGTTGTCCAACCTTGCAATATATTTGACTGCCCAAAGTGGCTTGCTCAGGAGTGGTCACCGGTAATGAGTTTCACTTTGATGGTTTTGTATTTACTGTATTAAGAATACATCTTTTAATCAGATAATAATGCTAATAGTTTAGTAAGCATGCTGAATTAGTAAGTTTCATTATTTTCCTGCCTCGTTACCATGACCTCTGTTTCAATGATGCTATTTGTCTATCTACAAAGTAAATACTGAGGTTTAGTGTATTAATAGGATTAGTGTGATTAACGAGAATGATTGAAGAATAAATCAGATTTGTAATAGTGATTTGTGATCCTCTACTAACAATAGACTGAGAACATGAATGAAATGCACAAAACAAAAGCAGTAAGCTATTTGTGAACATGACATCCTGATCTCCAAATTGGAGAGAGATGAATTCGAAGGGTGGGCCATTCAGTGGATAAGAAATTGGCTGGATGATTGCACCCAGAGAATGGTGGTCAACGGCTCTATGTCCAGGTGGAGGCCAGTGACGAATGGTGTACCTCAGGGGTCTGTCTTGGGACTGGTGCTGTTTAATATCTTTATCAATGACGTAGTGGGATTGAGTGCACCCTCAGCAAGTTTGCAGACAACACCAAGCCGAGTGGTGTAGTCGATACAACAGAAGGAAGGGAAGCCATCCAAAGGGACCTGGACAGGCCAGAGAAGTGGGCCCATGTGAACCTAATGAGGCTCAACAAGTGCAAGTGCAAGGTGCTGCACCTGGGTCGGGCCAATCCCAGACTTGAGCACAGACTGGGAGAAGAACTCACTGAGAGCAGCCCTGCAGAGAAGGACTTGGGGGTTCTGGTGGATGAAAGGCTCGACATGAGCCAGCAGTGTGCGCTTGCAGCCCAGAAGGCCAACTGTGTCCTGGGCTGCATCAACAGAGGGGTGGCCAGCAGGGAGAGAGAGGTAATTCTTCCCCTCTACTCTGCCCTTGTGAGGCCCCACTTGGAGTGCTGCGTCCAGGTCTGGGGCCCCCAGCATGTGAAGGATGTTGATCTTTTAGAGTAGGTCCAGAGGAGTGCCACAAAGACGATCAGAGGGCTGGAGCACCTCTCCTATGAAGACAGCTGGGGCTGTTCAGCCTGAAGAAGAGAAGGCTCCAGGGAGACCTCATTGCACCTTTTCAATACTTAAAGAGAGCTTACAAAAAAGATGGAGAGGGAGGTGAAAACATGATGTACCTTATCATAAATAATAAATAAATAAATAAATAAATAAAGACTTAATTGTCTGAGGGAAGAAAGGCTAAATAGTTTCCCATTCTGTTTGGTGCTATGTTTCAAAATAGCTGTGTCACCCCTGTTAACCCATAAGCTCCAATACTTTGTTTAAGCAAAGCAGAGTGGCTCCAGGTGAAGTTGACAGGGTGTTACTGAGCAAATCCAATCTGGGATGGATGGCCACAAGCCAAGTATCCAGTGCTGGGAGTGTGACACAGAAAAAAAAAAATGTTCCACAGGCTAAATGTCTAAACCAAATAAACGTGCAGAACACAAAGGCAAATATATATGCCAATTTTATGCCTAATCTTTAACTACCAAATATTATGAATAATTTATGATCAGGGTTGAGTGTTTCTGTATCATGTTTTGACCTCTGCTGTACATGTACTTCTGTTGCACATTCCCTTTTTATTTGTCACACTCATGGCCTACCGCAATCATTGCCTCATTCCTCCTTTTATTTCCTTTTTCCAGTGCACTGTGACCTGTGGGCAAGGGCTCAGATACCGTGTGGTTCTTTGCATTGATCACAGAGGGATGCATACAGGAGGCTGTAGCTCTAAAACAAAGCCACACATAAAAGAAGAATGCATTGTACCCACTCCTTGCTACAAACCCAAAGGTAATGAGAGAAAGATTCTCATAAAGTTTTCAGCATTTTTCCATGTTGAGCAATTTTGTTTTGTCATTAGTAGCACTGTTGCCACCTGCACTGAATCCTGAATTTTCACATTTAAGGCCTGCCATTCCTGTTCCAGTTTGCCTGCTAGCCAGGTAGAGTGAATGCTGGCTCTTCATTCTTATAAGCTCTAGGGTTTTGTTAATTTGTGATCCAGCAAGCAAAAATACATGTAAATTTGACCACAGTGTAAGCAGTTTAAACCACATTGATCATATCAAAGCTAAACTTGTACTGTATTCTAAAGGAATTAAATATGTAAATAACATTCAAATTAGATAAACGTAGCCATAATTTTAAAGAGCCTGTTCACAACTTGGATGCTTAAATCAGACAGAAGCAAGCATTGTGTATTGCACCATGAAGTTCCTCTTACTAGCAAGGCTGCAAAAATACTTGAAGCATCTTTATACAAGGGGGACTCACAATCGGTATGGTTTCTTGACTTGGGCCCCATAGAGAGTAAGATTGGGGTAAATTCCCCAAAGTTTATTGAGAGAAGGACAAACTTCTCGAGCCCTTTAGATGTTCTTATGGGATAGAAGTCCCATCAGTCCTGGAGACTAGGTAAATGGGCAATGGCCAGTAGCACCAGTCCCAAGAATTTGTTTCCACAGGTATATCAGTGTGTATGTGTTTGTATGTATGTACATCTCTATTGATGAAACCTTTTTGTGTCTGTACCTTCAGTAATTTATGGTAATTTCTGGGCTCCAGCAATGTAGTTGAACTTAATTAGAGACTTAAACTCCAACATAAGAAAAAATCAATTCCTTCTGAAAAATGAATTGCTGGTCCATATTAAGAACCTTTATTATGAAGTGACCTGCGACTTCATACTGATCCGAGGTGGAAAAGTGAAATTTGGAATTGTAGTTTCTGTGCTCACTGGCCTGTATTAGACAAGCTTGTCAAGCTGCAATGTTTCAGTCTGTCTGGAACATGGGAATTCACTGCATCTACCAGCCACCCAGTGGCAAAACCCAGATGCAGAGCCTCAGGGGAGCAATGGGTGTGTTTACACTGCACACTGCTGGACAACATGAGCTCAGTCAGCCCATGTTCCGGGATGAATAAAAGGCTCGTGCTGGCTGCGCTAGCATGACTCTGAGATGCAGTGGGCTTGGGCTCAGTCAAACAGCCACATTTATGGGGCTTTATCTGTTTATAATGTTCAGATCCCAAGTAAAGCAAACTCCTGTTTGCCTGCAGCTTGCAGTGTAAGCAAAATGCAGTAAGACGCCAAAAATCAGGTGGTGTATACCACCCACAACTGACTTCTGCCTATGGAACCTGGGAAAAGCTGCAAGACCAGCTAGGAAAGCTATGCTTGCCTGCATCAAGAAGACTCTTCCAATGGGATTTGTCTGGGAACAAATGGCAGTTGTACATGTCTGCTTGCTGGAAGCAGACTCTTGCAACAGAGTGGCATCTTCACCCTAGATGAATTCTTGTGGTGCACCTTGTAGTACATACATCATTAGTATCCGGTTGTAGGTGGTTATTTCTTTCTCCCATCTTTTCCCATGGGATGGAAGGCTCTACGTGAAGAATACTGTTTTGATTGGGTTTAATTTTACTCTTCTCTTGGTTCTGCAATTCTCTCTCAGTTCTTCCTCCATAATGAAGGTGGTAATATTTGAAGACCCATGTAACTGAGGGCTATATCATGCTTTCAGAAGAGAACTGGACCAGACATTCTCCAGAGGTCTCTTCCAATCCAAATTATCCCATTTATATGATGGAAACTTGTAATTTTTATGTCATGAATCTAGCATTATATATTTAAAGCAGTGGTTGTAGTAAAGTACCTCACTTCTGTTGAATGTGTTAATCTTAGCATGTTTTTTCCTTCTGGAGCTGGATTAAAATAAAGCAGGAAAACAATGTTCCTAGCTGATTAAAATATCAAAACAAAAACTGTGGAATACACTTTTACTTTAATGCACTGTGCTAAAGAAAATCAAAATACAAATAGTTGATGTTATTTATTTCATTTTAGTTTATTCAAGCACTCTGTTTTACACCAATAATGGGAAAAAAGGATAACCCTGGATTAAGAAATGATTTTCAATTTTAATAGAGAATGTGCATTCATGTAATAGAACTTTATGTATAATATAGGATTTAAGTGTTTTTCACTGGAACTCTCTTACAAAAACAGAGATTTTACCTTAATCTCCAAAATTAAAATGTCTTCAGTAGTTTATGTTAGGAGTGTTGTTTTTTGTTTTTTTTTTTTTGTCTAAACACACTGTATAACATCAACATTTCTGATCCTCCAAATCATTTTACAATGTAGATTATAATTGACTTTATCTGTCTCTCCTGTTGAATACACACCTCTAAAAAAGAAATCTTATTTAAAAAGTCATGTAGCAGACAACTGTACACGAGAGCTTTTGCTTTTTACAAGCACTTGCATCCAAGGAAAAAAAGTGTAGAAGCAAGATCTGGCTTTCCAAAACCCATAAAACAAGCTGCAATGCATATAAATAGAAATATCTCCTACATTTTTTGGATAACAAAAGTGGTAAAATATGGATTAAACTAAGAGCTGTGCTGGCAAATATTCATCCTCAAATGGCACTAATAAATATGTTAGAGTAAGAACTTGGCAAGCTATTTCTGGGAGACAGGCATAGTAACTATATTACTGTCCCTTTTTTTCCCGGCTAATATCTTGCTCCAAGAAAAGCTGCAGTAGCTGTGAAATCAAGTTGTAAATTATTGTTCCTCAATGATACATCTAACAGTTTGGAAATTTCATGTACATCTATGAAAAGGTCATTCTTATCCACAACAAAGTTACAGAAAATTCTCAAATATTCTAAATGACATTAATCTGCTCCTATTGGCAAATAAATATCTACACATTATCTAAACTTGAAAGGCTTATGTGGCTTGTGAATGGCAAATAAGCCTAGCCCTTGTTCTCTTTAGTGGTCTGAATTTCACTCTGTTTTATTTGTGTTTTTACCCTGATCCTGGCCCAAAACATTTTTGTTAAAATGCAGAGCTCATTTTCAAATTATGGTGCCAAATTTGCTCTTACTTTATACTCCTGTAGAGCTAAAACAGCTCCACTGCCTTCAGCTGAAATGCTCCACTTTGACACTGCATGAGAGTGGAATTTGGCTCAAAAAATGGAATGGCCCTGCACTCACCAGAACAGAGCAACTCTTTATGTTGTGTGCATATCCTGGAGGGGAGAAAAAGCAGCTCCACTGTTTTCCATCAGAAATGACAGAAAAAGTATCAAGCTCGTTTTTTAAATCCACACAGCCGATGAACTGATAAAGTTGAAAAGTATAGCTTGACCATTTTATTACAGTTTCTCTGGGTTTTGTGGTATCACTCATCAAATCAGGATTTTCTTCCTTTTTGCAATCTATCAAAAACAAGATTAATGTGTCTTCTGAAGTTCTAAAATTCAAGAGTGAGCACAAGGAGTTTATACCTTTTGCCTTCACAGCTTTCAATGAAGGGTCATTACACTTGCAAGTCTGACTCCAAAAAAATACTTTTAAATATGCCTAGTTTTGTAGCCCAGTTGTGTGTTCTGAAATATGACTTAATTCACCTTAGAACACCATAGCGTTTTTAGCTGCAATAATAAACTATCTGGTCATATAACTAATCTTGTGAGCTTTATAATCCAGGGCACAACTCCATAATAAGAACTCCATAATTCTGTCCCTTGTCCCTTTTCTCTTGTGCTCAGCCTCCATGTGAATGAAGACACACATGAGGCTTACTCAGTGAGAGAGGAGAGGCAGGCACACATAGGAGCACTGCTGCATGGTTTTTGTTTTGATGTGCTTGTGTTTGTTCTGTAGAGAAACTTCCTGTGGAAGCAAAGTTGCCATGGTACAAACAGGCTCAAGAGCTGGAAGAAGGAGCAGTGGTGTCTGAAGAACCATCGTAAGTCTTAAAAAAATTTTCACAACAGTTCCTTGTGAGATGAGGATCTGGAGCTGAACTGACGTGGTGGAAATTAGTGCACTTAAGGCTGTGTCACATTTAAGTATGAAGAGGCACAGTTTAAGAGGACAAATGCAGACTGAATTTGAATAAATATATGCATGTTTTATTTAAGGTCATTTACAATAATATTATAGTGTGAGTCTGTCTACCTAAAGTAGTTATATGGTGCACAACACCATTGTGTCTCAGCACCTCAGCACCTTTATTTATCATCACAATAGTCCTGTGAAATAAGAGGTAAAATACAGAGCAGCCAGTGAGGATCCCCACCCCCACCCTATCCCTCAAGAATAGTGTAGTAGCAGCAAATGAAGTGAATTAACTCTAACATAAAATAAATTAAAACCTCAGCCCTATGGTTTGGATTGCTTTATCATCATACTTCATAATTTCATGCGTTTTTCCCAACCTGCTTTCCTAGCCACTTAATCGCCCTTGCCTAGCCATCTTTGCAAGAGTGATCTCAGTCAACACCTTGTAACCCATTTATAAACCCAACTCATCCTCCTGCCATGGAACCTCTCGGATGGCAGATTTGCCTATGTATATACATTGACAATCCCTTTGCATGCCCTAGGCTGCCTGAAATAATGGAAACTACATTTCTCCTCTTAGGTATATAGAATTAATTCATTCTGTCCTTATTTTTCTTCTTTTTCTTTTTTTCTATTCATTTGTCTTCTGTTTTGTATATTTTGAGTCAGAAGGACATGGAGGGCATAAAATAGTAACAGTTAGTGCTGAAGAAAAAAAAGAAAGCCTACAATAAAAAAATGGAATAGAATATTTCCATATAGAGGTGATAGCTGCCTTTTTAACATATCAGTAAGAAAATCTAATTGTAGGAATCTGAACTGGTGTACCAAATTCATGACATGGTGCTGTTGAAAATATAATCTAGCAGTTTCCACATGCACTCCACTTCATTAACAGCAGAAGTGCAGGAGAATTTAGAAAAATTAAGTGACCTAAAAAACTCTCAGAAATTCCTTTAGAATTGTGTTTTATTGTACTTTATGAATAATTAATCATCCTTAGTCTAATAAAATAGCAATGAAAAGGACACTGCAGTAAGAATGGCATATCATATAAGCCATTAGCAATGAGACTGAGAAATTACATATACTATTATGATTATGTTTCTGATTTTTTATCCTGGAACTATGAAAAATGAGTGCTATAACTGTAACTTGTGTTCATAGTTTAATCAGTATCAGTTCCTCATGGCTGAGCACATGGTATTTTAGTTGCAACTGCAGCTGTGTATTGGACTAATAAATATTATTCATTATGCAATAGAATTGTAATTTTGGCACAGATTCAATTCTCCTGAATTGAATTTGTGTGCAACTGGAACATTGACACAGAGCAAGAGATATACATAAAGCACCCTCCGAATAATAAATTTATTAATCGATTTCTCATGTGTACATAAATGCATACATGTATACACATACATGTATACACACATGCATTTATATACACACGTTTATAAAACTGCAGATATTCACACGTGTATATATATATATATATTAGTAGCAGCTATAGCATATAATATAATAAGCCGTTTTACTGTTTCCAGAATGAACTTTGTTAGTTGATTCATTCACAAGCAAAGTCTAGAAAATTCTGTATTTCTGAATGTTTGCTTGTGGCTTGCTGCACTATAGCAAACCACTTAACTAAATGTGCATTTAGCAAACTGTAATTAACTTCTGAAGGCGTAAATAAAAATATGTATTGCCAGGTATTTTACCAAATGGAATCATGCTGATATGTGGTCATATTTGGAAAAATTTGCAGCAATTTCATACAGTGGCAAAGTTTGAAGTAAATTTTTTGAAGACTGTTGTTAGTACTGTAGAAAAAGAGTGCAGTAATATTTTATATGACTGTGTGTAGCTTTAAATATTAGCAAGAAGGGATTTGTATAGAATAAGCATATGCATTTTAATAAAATACTCTAGAAAAGCTTATGTGTATTACTTGTGGTGCTCTAACAGGGAAAGAAGAAGGAGTTCAAGAATTTTAAATAGTTTTAATTGCATCTATGACATCTCCTTACTTTACAGTTTTACTGTTGCAATAAAGGCCCTGACCTCCAAAGGTCTTGTTATCTTTTTACCCCATCTCACGCGACAGTTCAATGATACCAGTGGGATACTAATACAGTGGAGCACTGTCTAGTCTAAGTTCATTCTGCCATGGGGCAACATTTTGTACATTTCTTTCTCCTTACAAGGCACAACTCTGCAAGCATGAATAATCTTTATTTTAGGCTGATGAGAAATCGATATGACATTAAATTTAATTCAGCTATAGATTTTTATACATGTTGACTAGTAGCTAAAATAGAGGGTGAAAAGTCAGACTCTTTGTACAAACTTTCCCAAAGCTTGGAGATATCCATGTCTTGTGTTTAGCTTGGAATGATTTCTAGTGATAAGGCATGAGCCAGAAAGACCAAATAAAAACTTAGAAAGCTTGTGCTGAAAGGCACATCCATGCAATCCCTGTCTGTAAACCTTAACAGCCATATGCACATTGTTTCAGACTATCTAATCTGTTGACAGTGACCTTGAGTGGTGAACTTCCCCAGAAAATCGGTTTCAGTGCTTCACTATTAATAGTGTTTTTCTTTAATTTCTATCTTTAAACACATATTCCATTTAGGTTCTGTTTATTAGATTTTTTAAAGGCATACAGTGACATTTAAAAAAAAAAAAAAAAGAGACAAAACATTCAGAATTCACCAAGACAGTTAACAATCAACTTTGGTGCCAAGTTTTATAGCATCACTCGACTACATAACAATTTCAAATACACCAATATGTTGAAAAGTAAGGTGAATTACAAGATAATGCATCTTTTGGCTTCTCCTTCTGTAGCTAGAGAGACACAAGGTAGTATCCCATGGCTTACCATGCTGACAGATATTGGACTATCACCCATGTGTATTGACTGATAAATGGTCAGCGTGGAGTGTAGTTGCATGCTAATCTAAGTGTCAGAAATGGTGAGATTTTTTTTAGATGCTGGATCAAATGCCAGCTGGTGTGAGACTGTGTGTGATGTTGCCAGCTCTTTTGCTGATTGTGAATTTGAGTAATTAGAACATGACCACCTATTGACACCTATTTGAGCCAGCAGTGTGCCCTGGCAGCCAGGAGGGCCAGCCGTATCCTGGGGTGCATCAAGCACGGCATCGCTAGTAGGTCAAGGGAGGTGATTGTCCCGCTCTACTCTGCGCTGGTGCGGCCTCAGCTCGAGTACTGTGTGCAGTTCTGGGCACCACAGTACAAAAAGGACATTAAACTGTTGGAGAGTGTCCAGAGGAGGGCGACGAAGACAGTGAAGGGCCTAGAGGGGAAGACATATGAGGAGCGGCTGAGGGTACTGGGCCTGCTCAGCCTGGAGAAGAGGAGGATGAGGGGGGACCTCGTCGCAGTCTACAACTTCCTCGCGAGGGGGAGTGGAGGGGCAGGTGACCTGTTCTCTGTTATCACCAGTGATAGGACCCGCGGGAACGGTGTTAAGCTGAGGCAGGGGAAGTTTAGGCTGGACATCAGGAAGAGGTTTTTCACCAAGAGGGTGGTTGCACACTGGAACAGGCTCCCCAGTGAAGCAGTCACTGCACCAAGCCTGTCTGAATTTAAGAAGTGATTGGACTGTGCACTTAGTCACATGGTCTAAACTTTTGGGCAGACCTGTGCGGTGCCAGCAGTTGGACTTGATGATCCTCATGGGTCCTTTCCAACTCGGGATATTCTATGATACTATGATTCTATTTGATATTGGTTATCTACCTAAACATCTCATTTCTTTGTAGTGTCTTACTTTGCTGTAAATATTTTCAGAAGACACATCAGGGCTTGTAAAAAATAATTTTAATTGTGTGCTTCCCCTTCTCTGAGCAGGCCTTCCCCTTGCCCTAATTCAGTAGAGTGGAGCTGGTTTGAGGGTGGGAATTGAGCTGAGGGAGCCAGGACAGGCTTTCTCTGAGACCCTGTACCTCAGTTTGTCAGGGAGATGATGGGGAGAGGAGAGACAGCATGGAGTGGAGAGGGAGGAGTTGTAAAGCAGGAGACCTCCAGAGAAATGGTAAGCCAAGTGCTGAGAAGGCAGTACTGAGTTTGTGAGTGTATCTGCTAGAAGCTGAAATGCTGGAAGTCTCTTCAGACAAGATATGTTTATGTGATTTTCCTGCTTGCTCTGTACTGATGCAATAGCAACTGATTTCATGACTGCACATAGGTAGATGTCAGTAAGGACTCATCCTCCTATACTTCATCTGATGTTCTTCCTGAGCTTTCTTATGTCATCAAGTCACTGCCCCCCTTCTCCTCTACAGACAGGATAATTCTTTGTAGCCAGCAGACCACACTTTGCCCCTAACACTGTCATCTCTTCTTCATTGTCATTCTTCAGGCAAAGAAAGCAATTCCCATCTATAAGCAACTGTTTTGTCCTCCTCAAAGTTTACTTTTGATTGGAAACTTAAAAGCAAAAGCAGAAATTTTCCACAAAATTGCTTGTATATTTTGAGGTCTCATGCTGCCTTGCGATTATAATGACTTTCTATTGAATAATTTTTTGTTATGAAATTGCAAACTATGAGTTATAAAGCTACATACATTTTTTGCACTGTCCTTCTACCTGTAATTTGTGATCATTCTCTAAATTGTGCTGCTAGGGCAGCAGATGCCGCAGTTTTATTCCGTCTGCGTCTAATGACTTCCATTGTTTATTTCTTCAGGATTTTCCAAAGGAAACAAGTCTTAGAGTTTAATTTTGTCTGTATATGTCTGTCTGTCATTTGCCTTCCTCCTCCCTCAGTTATGTCTGAATTTATTGCTATTAACGGAATTTGACAGAGGTATAAAGTTATCACAAGGAACTTTACCCCTCTGTCAAATTTGGTTAATATTCACCAGGAAATTCAGTGGTAGTTTCCCGCATGTTTCACTGAAATAAATGGTTGGATAGAAAACTGTCAGCCTACTAATTCCCCATCTGAAGGAACACTTTCTAAAAGAGTTTGGTCCACAAGAGAAATCAGAGAATCCACTTGGACTTTCAACCTTAAAATCCAAATCCATGTTAAAATGGTCTTCATTGGTTCTGCTGGTCAAAGAATTACTTACAACCAGTTCAGCCACTTGGAGGCTAGATGGGACGGTTAAATTTGTGTTTGACCTGCTGCATCCATACACAGAGTCAATTAAATATTAATTTTTGACAGAACTAATAGGAAATACTCCAGACCAGTAAGCAAGTACTGTAATCTCTGCTAAGACAAAGGTGTAAGGGGAGAAGTCCTTGCTGTCTTATGGCATTGTATGTATTGTTCTCCTATTGCTGTCCATCTCTGAAGCAACCATTCAGTAGGCCTCAAAAATACATTATTTCTATTTCTATATTTCTATTTCTGTCTTTGATAAGACATTATCAAAGAGAGAAGCCACAGTATCTTTCTGTCTGACCTCTTGCACTGTAGCTGATTACACCAGCACAGCATTACAGTGGAGTCAGAAAGAACAGTGGTCATGACTTAAAAAGCATGGGTTCTTTTGCGTGTAATGAGATTGGTTTTATGGGTGGTGGGGGGGTTGTTTAAAAGATTTCTGTCACTAACTCTTGAGAAATGCTTTTGTATGTTAACACCATACCCAGCTTCTAACATATTGCCATAAATAACCCTCGTGCTAGCCATAAAAAGAAGGGAAAAAAAAAAAAGGCAAACAATAATATCTGGATGCCAGATGGCACCATCGTAGTGATGGGGCCACTTCAGTAAGGAACAAAAGGAGATTCCTGACATGCATCAGTGGGGGGGCAGAGCCCTCCGGGAACTGGATTTGGACAGAGAGGCCAGTGTGGCAGAGTTACCCAATATCTCTTTCTTACTTTTCAGAAGGTATATACATTTCCAAAGACATGGAATCTATGCCATTCTGGTTTTCACTGTTAAATAGTTTCCACAGTTATGTCTATACCAAATTCACAGGTTAATAAGTAAATTTGAAACTGCCTGCAAATTCTTTACTTCAAGAATTAAGTACATTATTTCTATTGCATTGCCAAAATAGTAGTGTTGTCACACAGATACTATCAAATGTTATGCTGTTGTTTGTCCTCCTTATCAGTGTTATATGACAAAAAGAAAGAAGCGAGTTTAGGGAAACTTCTCCATATTATGATCTAATTATGTGCAATGAAACTATCCACATGGTTGGTCACAGAGATGAGCAGTGCAGCAGCCTCATATTAGTTAATGAGTTCTTACTATTCATTCAAGACACCTCTTTAGAGAATTACTACTGCTTAGAATAAAGGTCTGATATCTGTAAAGGACAGAATCAGATATCTTTTCCTGGGTATTAAGACAGTGGTGAGCTTATGGAGAGCACCAATTATACAGAGTGATTTGACACAAAGTGGAAAGAAAAGACCATATTCAAACTAAACTGAAGAGAAACTATAGAGGGATAGATCGTAATCACTCCAATTGGAATTGAACCTATACAAGTGCCTCTGGTGCCATTACTCTTACAGATGGAGCCCTGAGATTTTATTGACAGATGGTCATGACCTCTGTTACACTTCCTGGAACAGCCCCAGTGCTGTGTGAGCATCCTGTGGTATTACCTACATGTTAAATCCCATAGAAAGGTGGCCTCTCCTGAAGAAGAAGGACAGGCTTGCATTTCAGTGCAAGACAAGGAGACTGGAAGTCTGAGTTGAGTTACTAGTTCTGGCACAGAAGTCTACTAAGCCTTTGAACAAGCTAATGAGAACTTTATTACACCAGTAGTATCTGGTTTTAAGAGATTTAAGAGATGGGTTTCAGTGCTTTTGAACACCCTGTCTTATTTGTATGTACGGTTCTCAGAATTTCAGCCTTTGCCTAAATAATGGATTTACCCAATGATGGATTTTAAAAAATGGCACTAAGTAATAAAAGCTGAGGGCAATATGTCATTTAAGTAGCAGTGGAAAAAAAAAATTCTCAAAAGCATAAATGATATCAGTCTCTATACCATCTTTCTTTTTCATGTGTCTGGAACTGAACCCACTGTGAACTGTGTGGAAGATCTCACATTACTGAGCATTGAATCTGTCTTTGTGTTTCACTTCTGATTTTCTCAGTTACCTATATGTTACTTCATGGAGGGGAATATACAGCAATCCTTAGCCATGACTCAGCTAGTCTACAGAAGCTGGGATTTTTTGGTGCATTCCATCTATATAATTTAAAAATAAGTTCTTTTAAATTACTAGGCAAATTGTTATCTAAAGAGGCATTCTCAAATGTAAACGTTAATACTTAATAATACTGAAAAATGCAAACGGTCGTTGCAAAACTGAACTCGGCAAGTGGCACCTACCAAGTGTTCACACATGCCTACGATTCTGTGAACAGCTGAAATTCATTTGTGCTTGCAGGTAAATTGTATGTGTACAGCCTGAATGCTGGACTGCAATGTGTTTCAAAAGTTGACCAATGCATTTGTATTAAGTGGTATATGTACAAACACACATGTTAGTTTTGCTGTTACATTAAAATGTATTTAAAAGTCTTACCCTACAAAAGCAATTAACTTAAACCTGCACTGTACCACACCTGAGTGAATCCTGTAGAAGTCCGTTAATGTCAGTGGCATTACATTTCTTTTCCTTTGCTCATAGAGCACTGTGTGGCCCATTGTAGGCTTTTGTGCGCATGGTAAATCATGCAACAATCCATTTCTTTTAGCTAACATCAATGTTGTGAACAATGTGAAGCATTAACAGCTATCAAACAAAAAAGAAGATCCAAAAATGCAATTCATTGTTTAAGTCCAGAACTTGCTATTTTGCCAGCATGTTCCTGTAATGGGAAATGGTTGTTGGTCCATCACCATAAGTGCCTCCAGGTCAAGGAAACAAGCACAGGCATTTGTTTACAAGAGATATCAATTTCTAAATCTTTTTTTTTTTTAAATGATAGTTTTCCACCTTTCATTCTAACCTGTTTCCTTTCAAGCTTGAGAAAACTGCTGCCTACACAGATGCCCAGGGGAATGGTAGGCAGAGGTGCCCTTCTGCCATAGCACAGCTACAGCTGGGTGCCACAATGTAGGCAACACTCATGCAGTTGGGTAGCAGCAGGCATGGTTAGGTCAATCATAACAGAGGAAGGTCATGATGTTCCTTCCTTCCAGCTTTCACTTCACCCAGTACTGCTCTCTCTAAAGTGGGAGCAAAAGACTTCTCTTTAAAATATTCAACAGAGCTCTCAGAATACACTCAATTCTGCATTTTTCTGTGAGGGAAAAAGTGTTATTTTTCTGTGCAGAGGAATAAAAGATGAATTTTGATGCAATAGTAACATGCTAATCACTGGGAAGTCTGCTACGAGCCATAAAATATTCAAAGTAATCTGTTTGAGGCAAAAGTCATCTTTTTGTTTTTATTTGTGCAGCAATTAGCCCAGTTGGGCTTTGGCTGATAGCTACTACTGTAACAACACAGCAACTAGTCATTGTGTTTGTCTTACTTATTATGGCTGTTATTACAGGGACTGGTGTTAAAGCAGGATTTAATTAAACAATGTACAATGACATCTGAAGCACCTCAATCATTTCCTGTTTTCTAAAATATCTCCTTCTCTATAAACCTTCGCCACTTTAGTTTTCAAAGAAGACACAGTTGTGAGCATACAGAAAAGCACAATAGTGCACAGTGGAAGATATGCTATATGCAGAACAAATAACTTTAAACCCATGGAATTGACTGCTTATTATTCACATACTTTTTATGTTCTGTGCTCACCATTTGGCAACATTTATTATTAATGACCACACAAAGATATCTCAAAGCCTTTGTAATTTCCTTTGTAATTAAATTAAGGATGATGGAAAATTCAGAACCAGTGTATATATTTATACTATACATTCACATCACATAAATGTTCAATATATAATGACAACTCCTGTTTGGAGATTTTGTATTTTGTTGTTGTTGTTGTTTGTGCTTTTTTTTCTCCCACTCCCCCCTCTTTTTTTTCCTGCTTTCACCTCTTGGTTCTACCAATTCACTCTGTGCTTCAGCAGCCAGCAGTTATATTTGAATAAAATTGCGTTTCAAATGTATTACTTAAAATGTAGAAATTGAGCCTGGAAAGCTGAATAAATTATAATTTCCTGAAGGTATTCCAATATTTGCATTATGAGTTGCTGACAAGGGCAAAATAAAGTAATATGTGGCATTTGTAGGTCAAGTATCATTTCAAAAAGAATCCAGTATGCTTTATTAATGTTCTTACTTCTCTTTTGTTTCCTTTCTCTTTTGTTCCTGTGTTTGTATGGGTGATATACATCATGTGTAAATACTGAGTGTGTAAAGTGTCTCTGTTTTTCTAAATGAGTAATTTTAATGCCTGGCAAAATATAATCCCTTTTGGTTTGGAATACAGCAGCCCTTCAACAAAGCAAAGTTACTCAACAATTCTGAATGTTAAAAAATACAGGGAATAGGGCTTTTGATGAAGACATCCACAGTGACTTTTTTTGTAACCTGTTTAAGATTTTTACATCTTAGTTTGTCATGCCAAGAAGCTTTATGTTCAAATTAATCAAAGTATCTAAATCACAGTGGCTGACATGAACTGTTTAATCTGTGACAGGAGGTTTTCTGCATCAAAATAGCATTATAATAATAGCACAGAGAAAATGAGTGGCCCACCTGTACTGTTAAAAACTATAATCCCTTCAAAATGAAAAATCACTAAATCACAGAATTGTAGGGGGTGGAAGGGACCGTGAGAGATCATTGGGTCCAACGCCCCTGCCAAAGCAGGTTCCCTAGAGCAGGTTGCCCAGGTAGGCATCCAGACAGGCCTTGAATATCTCCAGAGAAGGAGACTCCACAACCTCCCGGAGCAGCCTGTTCCAGTGCTCCTTCACCCTCACCATGAAGAAGTTCTTTCTCATGTTGGTGCAGAACTTCCTGTGCTCTATCTTGTGGTCATTGCCCCTTGTCCTGTTCCCACAAACCACTGAAAAGAGGTTGGCCAAATCCCTCTGTATCCCACACCTCAGGTATTTATACACATTGATGAGATCCCCTCTCAGTCTTCTCTTCTCAAGGCTGAACAGACCCAGGTCTCTCAGCCTTTCCTCACAGGGAAGATGCTCCAGACCCTGTATCATCTTTGTGGCCCTCCACTGGACTTTAACGGTCTTTGAAACAAAACCAATCTTTGTCATTTGTAAGATAGAATGTCTTAGGATAGAGAAATGTTTCATTGTTAGTTTCTCAAAGGTTTTCCTTCAGAATGAAATCTTGCAGTTTTGAGAGCAGTATAAAGAGCAGTTCCAAATGTTCCAATAATATATAAAATCCATTTATTTCCATTGTATTACTTCCCGTGTATAGTGCTAGCAATGGATACGAGGGCTATAACAACATGTTATAAGCACCCACAAAAAGTGGGTAGAGAAATGCACAGTATCTACTCTAAGAGACCAAGTTTTTCCAGTGAGGGCTCCTGGTACATACAGGCTGTGGGGGCACCAAGTTCCCCTCTTGGTTTTGGATTCAGGTTTTTCCTTAGTGAATGGAAGGTCCTTTTGTCAACTAGAGAAAGGTAGTGGATTAAACAACAACAACAACAAAAAAAGTGCATACAAAAACTGTAAAGGATGATAATCACAAAACTAAATTTCCTTTCTCTCCCTATCAGGCTGTTCATAGGATTCTCAAGGTAAGAAATGAATTTCCAATAGCTTTAGGTAGACCTACTCTGTGGAACAGATGTATGTATTGCCTTCTGCCCTGGAAGGCAATGCCATTCTTGAGGAAAATGGCACCAAAAGTATAGAATTCGGTCTGTTTTGCTTATTGTAAGGATAGCTGCAAAGTGTTTTGATTAACGTATATATAGACCTTCAGAGGCAAAAATGTGGAGTATGTAAGGGTTCCTAATCAGAGAGACAAGAGTAACAGTCAGAGAAATCCAGAATAGAAATGGAACACCCTTTTAATAATGAGAAGGGAAATGAAATGCACTAGGAAAAATAATAATAATAGTAAAAAGCTAAAGAGATGGTGGGCTTTTCTCTTTTCATGGTTTTGAATTAAGTCTTAAAGACAGTTTCTGCCGCACAAGTTCAATGGTTGACATTATTTTCCTCAGAACACTGTACCTAGTATATAACAGCCTATTTAGTAAGTTTTAATGACATAGCTGTGTTATCACCTAAGGCAAAGGTGCTTTAGGTTGAATCCTAAAAAAAAGTAGTTAGTGGGATTGTGATGCACATCAGGAGTTTCCAGGACTCCTTACATTGAGAGCTTTTAGAATAAGCATAGGTGCTCTCAGCATTTGTCTTCCTATCTGGAGACGAGATACTCCAAAAGTTCTTGAGAGCCTTTCTACTGTTGCTGGTGAGTTGCCAGCTCAACTCCTACATCATGGTTTTTATGTGTATTTCATTATAGCATGATGATAAGGTGAAGCATTTATTTTTCATTAAACGGACTTTGGCTTGGACTGGCCTATGCTACTTTTGCTTGCCTGGTTGTTTATGGACATTGCTCACCTTGTGCTTGCTCTTTCCATCACAGGTTTATTCCTGAGGCTTGGTCCTCCTGTAGTGTCACCTGTGGAGTGGGCAGCCAGGTGCGGCTTGTGAAATGTCAGGTGCTCCTGTCTTTCTCTCAGTCTGTCGCTGACTTGCCCATTGATGAATGTGAAGGTCCAAAACCTGTGTCTCAGAGAGCCTGTTACAGTGGCCCTTGCAGTGGAGAGGCAACTGAATATACCCCAGAGGAAACCGACCTGCTCTATGGCAGCCTGCAGGAATTTGATGAGCTCTATGACTGGGAATATGAGGGCTTTACAGAGTGCTCAGAGTCCTGTGGAGGAGGTAAGTGCAAAATGTTTCTGTGTTGCATGTGCTTTCCCTCTTTAAGTGCATGCTTTTCAGTGAGAACACCCATGGACTTGTTCCTTTGATACATCTATTTGAAAAGGCTTGGATGAAAACTGTAAAATGCCCAAGTGCATGACATGTTTTACACAGGACTTTGAGGCTCCATGTTCTGGCTGTCACCAAGAATGATCAATATTTCATGTATTACTGTTTCTATGTATCTGCAGATCATTCAGATTGCACTCACACAAAAATTGCTGAAGTGATCTTGTGATACAGGCAAGAACCATGTGTCATTTTTAGTTTTTATCTCTTGACTTGTGCTGTGCAAATATAGACGTGGAAACAAATGGTCCTCCCATAGCAGATGCATTTGATTATTGATATTGTAAGGGCTCAGCTGGTTCTGTAACTCCTACCACTAAGTGCCACTAGTTCTGATCTCACTGCTAAGAAAACATATGGTAAAAAAGTACTAATGGTGTAATTGCCTGAAGCTAGCAGACTTGATGCTTGGAGCTTCTCAGTGTTAATCAAGGTCACAGGATCCATTAGTTAGGGAATACTAATGTGCAGTTCTCTGATATTCATTTTTTCCATCATTTTGTCTAGCTAGTTCTGAAAAAATAAGCTCTCTCCATTATTTTTAAATTAAATCTTGATTTTGTTAGGTGCTCTCTTTTTACATGAGAAGTTTCAGGCTACATATACATAAATACAGAATGAATACTCTAGGACTGGAAACCACTCAATAACTTATGAATGCTTAAGAGTTTGATCTGCAAAGATTTACAAGTAATATGTTGCAAACTTAAAAACAACAGTAATAATTAATGGAAAATAATGCAAGAGGTTTCTAAGCTTACTATTATCTTGCTGATGGTAGTCAGTGTTTAGAGCAGTTCACAAAGAGTTGTCGTATCATTGCCTCTATTGCTTTGATTCCTACATAAAAAATCTGACACTAATGTATGCTAAGTGGTGATGAACACTGACTTTACAGGAGTATCTGTCACATATTGAGTCTACTAGTGAGCACTAATGATTTGTCACATTTGCGCTGTGAATACTGAAACCTGAATATCTTCTAGAAATGTCCTGTTGAAATGAAGTCATTTCTCTAAATACAGTGATTATGTGCATATTTTTCCAACATAGACTGAAATGACAGAGACATTTTGCTTTATAATTGTCAGCAAAAACCTTTAGCCAAGATTTCTTTTTGTCTGATGTCAGCTCCAAATTTTGCAGATTAGCAGATGCTAAGTCAGATACTTTTGCAGCCATAGGTGCAAGACAGGTCAAACTAATTTTATTGGTTTTTGAATCTCAAGAGAAGAAATTGGATAGATGCAGAAGTAACCTTTCACCTCCTAGAAGTAGCAACCAGAAGGAATTAGTTAGTCATTTAGTCTGCTGTTAGTGGCTGCATTTCCCAGAGCTGTCATCAAATATCATGTAACAATTATTCTATTCTGGTAGATATAAACATAGAAAATCTCATTTGATGGTATTTTGAAAGTTAACTTAAACTGCTTAGATTCATGTCCCACCCTTATACCGTTTTGTATTGTAATTTCCCACTCAGAACTGATTTCTTTTTTTCAGAGAAAGCAATTTTAACGAGAACAGCTTTTGTTCTGGTAATATTGTCCATAATAGTGCTTAGAATTCACTTACTTGACAAGCAAATTTCTTGAAGTTCATACACTTTTTTTAGTAGTCTCCATACTGTGGAGTTTCTGACAGACAGTAGCTCTTTATATCCTCTAAAGGTACAGTGATCCCTCTGTTGATTTAAAGTTTGTAACCAATCACCTCATTGACCTATCAAAAACAGAGGATAGATGTTATCAATATGCTGAAATGAATTCCATGTGAGATTCAAGGAGAAGCTGAAAAAAGTGATTTTGAGCACATTTGTTTGCTGCTAGAGCAAGCTAGATTTTTTTTTAGTCATTGGCACATACTGTTATAGCCAGCAATCTCTGTCATTACCAGATCTAGGAACAACGGACTAGCTAAGTTCAGGAGGAGCCTTTTTCTTCAATACCCAGGCCATCAGACAGGATTAATAGTCATACTGGAATCTTTATAAGGTAAAAATTTGCAAGAATTTCTGAGTGGTAATCACAATGAGCAGAGTGGAATGCTGATAGAATAGACTAAAATTGTTGGAAATACAATCAGAGATAATTTAGGTGACAGGAGGAAGCATGGGTAATAGAATTTTAGAATCAGAGTTGTAAGGGATCCACAAGGGTCGAGTTCAACTCCTGATGTGGTCCTAATGAGCACACTGTGGGGTTTGGGGACAGTTGTATAGTAAAAGCTGAAGAGCAGTAGTTTCAGAGCTTGACTCCATGAGCTTGATAAAGTCTTCCAACTCTGGATATTCTATGATTCTATGAAATCATCTGGGTTGGGATGGAGAAATGGAGGAGAGGCTGAATTCAAGACCTCACAGTCAATCAGAGTTGGATAGTCAGCTCCGAACCAGGCAATGCAAAAGCGCTGAGATAATTGATAATCATTGGTCAACAGCTCATTAGTGACACACTTCAGAGAGGAGAAATTGAAACTGTGGAAATAGACCTAGTTTACAAAATTCTGATCTGAAAAGCACATAACAGATGTGTTTAGCCTTATCCCTATCAAACAATGAAATTGTCAGTATGCAGAACTCAGTGGTTTCTTTCCACACAGTTAAGAGAAGTACTTTCCAACATTTCCCTTCCTCGGGACTAGTGGTCCTTTTCCCCTGTGTTCATCAGTTTGGTCTTGCTATTTAGGCCTGCTCAAGTGATCAATGCAAAGTAGAGACCAATAATTTCAACACAGTGCCAACAGTGCCATTTCCCACCAGTTAGAAAACTGCTTCTGTTCTGCAGACAGGAGCAGTCTGTCCCAGGGGGGAGTCCATATGCCTCATTTTGCAATATACTCAACAGAAAAACAATTGGGTTGGAAACATACTGAACAAGACAGGGCAGAGAATGTATTGTTTATGTATAAATGTGTTTTGGGAGATTACTTGAATAGAAAAATGGTTTGAAAGTATGTGGCCATCTTCTGAAGAATGAAACCCATAGCAATGTTGGCTGACTTAAGAGTCTTCAGTAATTTTGTTGTCGAAAAAATGTCCAAATGTCCCAAAATGTCAAGTTTCTTTCTTCTTTTCAGCACCTGAGTACAGCAGGGATAATGCTTGGGGATAGGGTCACAGGCATGTCCTGAATAGGCTTGCACAAGCACATAGAAACCTATAAATTGTTCAGCATGCCACTTTGCTGTGGACCTCTCTTCAGCCTGCACTGAGAATAAGAGGAATGAATCTACGAAGGATTTCAGGAGTGCAGAACCTATGATGAACTACAGTTCTTTGGCCCTGTAGAGCAATATGATGTCATTGTTTGCCTAATGACGTGTGTTCTGGCGTTAGAAATAGCAAAAAGCATTGATGATTCTGTTACACTGCTCGTGGAGCTGTTTGAGCTTCCCACTTTTTTTCTTCCCCCCTCCCCCCACTGGTATCTTCAAAAGATTGTAAGATATTTTGGAAAACTAATTGCTGATTTTGAAAAGATGATGCAATTGTGAGTTCAGCTAACCTCTTCCCAACTCAGGATGTTTGGATGAATGTAAAGAGCATACTTCTATCTTGCTTGAACCACTGTGGATTAGATTTTTAGGGAATTTAGGCAAATAACTATCCACACAACCCCCGGGGAAGAAGTAGATCCAGCAGACTTCTTTCACTAAGTAGTCTTTCCTATAACATGTAGTGCTGCAATGCTTGATTTTCTATCATTCTAACCATGTGATCCAAAAAATCTTGATATGACTATTTTACAGGAAAACTGAAACAGAGTAACTGGCGTGCATAAGAGTACATGACAAATTTGGTATCAACAAGCATTTTCCAAGTTGTAGCGTAATCATCCAATCTTCCAACTTCTCTCTTAGTCCTCACAGCTACCACTCTTCTGTATCAGTTCTCAGACACATCTGGCAGTTTTGCATCTCCAGTGCAGGTGTTAGTTTGGATATAGAAAAATAGCTGAGACCTGACCTTGTTTTGCTTTACTTTTGTACTTAGAGCAATCTTAGTTTCTTAAAATATAGCATGCCAACATCAAGGCTATCTTTACACCCTAACCTGCCTGGCTGACAAATAAACAGCATGACTGCACTTACTATGAATGGAGGCATCACTGGAGAGCACTGTACATTTTTCTGCCCAGGCAAGGTAAGTAGTGAACGAACCTACAGACTTCTCAATGCTGTTGAGACACATAGCGAGAATGAGAGCAAGGACAAGCCCAGCATCCCATGCAGAGTTTTGATTAGACCATCTCCCTGTCAGCTGGGAAACCAGACACATAAGGTACAGTAGGCAATGTGTGACTGTTGCAGGAAAATTACAAGAGTTACAATTGAAGGCTTGTTCCCAACAGAGGAGAGAAAAGGAATTGTGGAGCTGTCTCTGCCCTTGGATGCCCCTCTGGGTACCGGGAGCTGGCAGTGACCATGCATTTTTGTGTGCAGGTGTCCAGGAGGCTGTGGTGACCTGCCTGAACAAGCAAACCAGGGAGACTGCAGATGAAACATTGTGCATAATGAGCCGCCGTCCTCCACAGCTGCTGAAAGCCTGTAGCCTGGATCCCTGCCCCCCAAGGTATGCATCTTGTATCTTATCACCAGGAGTATATGTTTTCAGGACGTAGGAGAGGTGTGATCATCAGTGAAGATGGCAAACTAATCAGAAAGCTCTTAATGAAGCTGGGGCAAGCAGGATCCATCTGGTTAGGATGCTTAGATGCTAGGTCTGGAAATTTTAATCTGGAAAAATTACTGAAAAACTGGGGCTTGCAAGCACAACATGTAGATAAGAGCCTGAGATGCTCCCTAGGTTGTAGAACCAAAGGCTGGTTTGTCTGGGCTATCAGATCTGTTTCACACACCCTGGGATTCCTTGCAGTGAATGTGAAGTGAGAAAAAGTGATGAAAGTGAGAAAAATTGCATAATACAGTGCCTCAGAAAAGACAGTCCCCAGTGGCCCCCGAGGCTGCACGGTGCTGTTAGTGCAGGTGAGGATAGCCAGGTCAGGGGTCTTTGATCCTGTTTGGACCTCAGTAAGTGGATTTGAGGATTCCATGAGAAAAGTAAAACAGTTACACAAGTGTGAAGTGACTGTAGCCTGGTATGTTGCCCAGAGCCATTTAAACAATGCTAGCAGTATGAAAAAAAAAAAAAAAAAAAAAAGTAATTTTAAATAAGCCATGACCCCAGACCAAATAGCCTTTCAGTCTGGAAGTGTGCCCTGCCTCACACATGCTCTTTCTCAGATTACAGGGGTTTACAGCCTCTTCAGGCCACAGTTGTCTTAACTGGGAAGTGCAAAGCTGTGCTGAAACCAAAGGGCAGATTTCAGACTGCTTGCATATTCAGCTCCTGCAGCCAGATATTTTATGGATTAGCTTAACTTTACCCAGAGTCATGTAAAGTTTAGAGAGACTTCTAAAACTTCCACTTTCACAGAAGGCTTGCAGAACCTGTTCCACCCTGATCTCAGATTGCTTCCACAATCCTGACACTAAAAATAGCAATTCTTGTTCTGCGGAGATTCACATATGTACCTTCTACAACAGAAAATATCTGTCATGAGGTTCTCCTGGTTTATTTAAATAGACCTAGGCCTGTCAAGTCTTGAAGATTTACTGTATACATATTGTCTTTATTCCCAGCTGTACACAGGTGCATTTACTCTCATGTGGTAGTGCAGCAGATCTGAAAGAGACTTATTTATACCGTTGGACTGTTTAAAACATGCAATGTTGTCCAGGTGGTAGATTTTCCTCAGAGTGTGTATTGGTAGGTGTATGTATGCTGTATATGACAGCAGGCTATTCAGAGGTATATCTTTGTGTGTATTAGTAGATTTTTGCTACACAGAGAAAGTTGATGTTAAAAATCAAATATGGCCAGCATCCAAGAATGATAAAGACAAAAATAATCGTTTGATTGGATGGTAAGGATTTTGAGTCTGACAAGCAGAGCCAAACAGGCTGACACATTTCACCAAAGCATTGCAAGAGTTACTTATGGGAATATTACAACCCCAACTTTGTACAAGTGTCTATATTGCTGGTGCTAGAACAGAAATATTTTACTAATTTTTGAAAATAACTTTGTGGATGGAAATCTCTCTGTAATTGACAGGCAACAGCATCACTGGAGCTGAGAGTGCATGGTGGGAGATTGACAATCCGTCATTTCTGACACAGAAATTATTAGATGGTTTAAAAAAATTACATAGGGCAGTATTTATATGATTGCTGTTACAAAAGTTGTCTGAGAATTTTGATGAACACTTGCTGAATTAGTCTGTGTGTTAATCCATACCACTGTGGTAATCTTGCTGCCAGCATGGAGCTGTTTTAAAGCTGCCCTGGGTATGTAGTTTACCCCCAAAACTACGAGGTGATCAATGTAGATGAGGATCGGGACATGGAGCAGTAGTTGGGGGGGAGGGGAACAAGCGAAATGGGCATAGATTAAGAACCTTTCATCCACTCCTAGGGTTGCAATTGAGAAAAGGGGAAATAGCTCCCTTCCCGTTATACACAAATCCTGTCCTCTAGCCCCTTCAGTCTGGAGGAAATTGCCTGTCTACAGAGATTTAAGTGGCACAGGAGGAAGAACAGCATGTGTTCTGCAAAATGGTTCCTCTGGTAAGAGCAAGGAAGCTTAAAACTCAAGACTGCAGACAGCAAGCAGTATGACTAATGGAAAAGGAGGCAAGAAGGGAAGTTGATGTGTCTCCCATATAGCTCCAGGCAGGCTGTGATTGGGTAGCCCTCATTTCCTGCAAGCTTATGAGGTGATACATATACTAGTGGCACTATATTAAATGCAAAGGTATATTAAAGTCATTAAAGTGATAGCATTGGGTATATAAAGATTATTGCTTTGTAAATATTAATTAAAACAATCTTAGGATTTTGAAATAGATTAATTGATAAGGAAAAAGATTTTAGGATTTTCTATGTTTTATGATTATTAAGAAGATGGTACAGGATTCTAATTTAAGAAATCTTGATCCAGGAATCAGATAGGTTTGAGTGAAATTCTATTGTTATAAAAATTGAGGAAGGTTTTGCTTCTGACTGACAAGTCCAAAACTTGAGGTGTAATACACTGTAGCTGTGAACTTAGATCCCTGTTACAGAAGTTCTCAAAATGTGATCTGTGAACCACTGATACTTCCCAGAGCTTTTGCTGACGGCTTATAGAAAAAGCTGGCTGGTCTCATAGTGTTGGCTTTTCTCTCTATTTTCCAGCTGCTAAAGTACATTAACAGAAGCTAAAAATATAAAAAACACTTTCCTAAAATGGCCTTGATGTGTAAGTGGCTGTTAGAGCATGTAGTTGTGGTGGGTAGAAGAGGCAGTATGTTGAAAAGGCAGCTGAGATGGTGACAAATGTCTCAGAAGACAAGGCAATGTTGTCCACACCATGAAAAAAAAAGCTGAGAAATCTTGCCCAAGAGAACAAAAATTCCTTCCTGATATATTTAGAGAAATTACTCCAGTGACATTTCTTGAACCAGCACATCAGAACATGCTTAGAATCTAATGTCTATGTCTAGAATTTAATACTGTTCAAGACCTTGTTTAGTTTAAGAGTGAGAACAGTTGAAAATTAGAACTTCCAATCTTAATGTTGCTTCTGCTGCAGGCACTTTTCCTTACATGCAGCATTCTCCATAGCCTCTCAGAGTGTTAGTTGTGTATGCCTTTTAGTTGTGTATGCCTTTCCTGGTCAACAATTTCTTTAGTTAGTTTAATGCAGGTTTAAAAAAAAAAAAAAAAGCATTGAAAACAGAATTTTGGCAGACTTTCTGAAGGGTCAGAATGCTCACACCTTGGGACAAATACTGTAGGAGTAATCCATGAAGAGTAATTTCTTTCTCATTATGTTACTTCATTCTTTTTGGACACTTAAGATAAATGATGCTAAGCAGATCTTCACTGTTGCTGTTCTTTTTGCTCCCTAATGAGAATAAAGGTGGGTAAACTAAAAGACTTCAATATGTGCTTAATGCTTCACTTTGAAACTAGTCTGTGGTATCAATGTCTTTTTTAATTCCTAATTATCCTGGTCTCTCCTGGAACAAAATATGGTAAAAACTAGAACATACTGGCAATATTTCAGATTTATGAAAACACTGAAATGTGATGGTGCTGGTATAGTACCTGAGAGAGCTTTATAATTTCCACTGAAATTCTAGCTTAGTATCTTAGCACATTCCTATTCCAAGTCCATTGAAGAGAGACAGAAAAACTAAACCACGGAAATCTGTCTTCAAATATTCACAGCTATATAGAGTCAGCAAAATCTCATGCTTTAAATTTTTATAGAAGTTTTTCAAAACCACAATGGGTTGCACACAAAAACTGGAAGATTTAATCCATATTCAAACCCCAAAGCAGCTGAGTTTCCTGTGGTTTCAGACTTTGTTGAGAGGTTTTTGCTTATAACTTCAAGAACAATGGCAGAAAAAGAGCCCAGTCCCTTTTCTCCTGGAAAACACTATTACAAAACGTCCCATTGGACATTGAACTGAAAAATAGTGAAGAACCTTGGAGCTGGTTCCTAAGCTGGAAGCTAATAACTGATTTTCAGCACAATACTTACAGAGTAAAATTTCATATTAATTAATTGGAATAGACTTGTTTCCTTTTTCTATAAAAAGGATATAGTCTGTTTTAATATACTGGGAGACCCAGCATGGTTTCTCCCAGAAAGAGAGGAATGAAGACTATGACTATTTTAATTCAGTCATAGAATCATAGAAACTTAGAATGGTTTGGGTTGGAAGGGACCTTAAAGACCATACAGTTCCAACCCCCCTGTCATGGGCAGGGACACTTTCCACTAGAACAGGTTGCTCAAAGCCCCATCCAACCTGGCCTTGAACAATTCCAGGGATGGGACATCCACAGCTTCTCTGGGCAACCAGTTCCAGTGTCTCACCACTCTCACAGTGAAGTCACTTAATTTGTGTCAATCAAGCTATATCGATTCCAGAATTATATAGCAGTACTTGAGCAGAGCACAGTCTTCCCAGAATTAAATACAGAATACATGTTCAATGTCTAGAAGTTTCTTCTCTCAGCTCTAAAATGAAAGGGCAGATCACTCAGTTTCACTAATTGCTATGTTTCCATTCTAAATTACTCCAAAAAGAGCCAAAGGGGAAAAATAAAATAAAATAAAATAAAAATTAAAAATGTAATGTTGGTTTTACTGTTTTCAACAACAAAATGACTCAAGTCCAAAGAGTCTCTTTTCCTCAGCATCCACCATCCAAAATACAGAGGCAGTCATCATTTAATCAGATATAATTGCTCTTGTTTATAACAGCAGCAGCATGAGCAGCTCTTGGTAAGCCAAAAAGATCTACCAAAGGGGGGAATGAAAATGCTGTAACTGTGCTATTAATTATAACTGCTCAATAGCTTGGTCAATGTGTGTTGAAAGGATTTAGTAAACATGTATGGAGGAGTGAGGAGAGAAGCAAAGCAATGAAAACCAGATGGCTGAAAATGGAGGAAATTCCAGGCAATTTCTACAGCTTTGTTCTTGCATATTTTCAAATCTGAACTTTTATTCCTTTGCAACAAAGAACAGCTGAATGCTATAGAACCAATAAACAGTGAAGAAAAAGCAGACAGTTCTAGGAATAGCACAAGATTTCACCCCAGCACTCTCCCTCAACTTCTTCAAGTCTTTGTATTTAGCAAGAGAAGACTGGTAAACATCTGAGTGGTTCTGATACCTGACTGATGGATCAAAATAACTTAGGTTGTGCTAGCTCATTGCACGTTATCTTCTTTTTCTTTTATTCTTTTTTTCCCTTGCATCTGCTTTTCTTGTGTGCTTAAGTAATAAATTACTAGTATTTCCCATCTGCTTTGTTCTATTTTGTTTCTCAGATGAAGACAAACTATAAAGGAGAAAAAAATCAACATATTTTTCTGTGCATTCAGAGATGGGAAGCATCAGGTTGCTGGTAGGTCAGATGTAGTGCAATCTGTGCTCCCATCTACAACCTGAAATGAATTCAATACATGTAGAAGGGCTGGAGTATTCTCTAGTCCATTAAAGGTGACTTCTGTACATGGGAGTGTCATGGTTGGAAATGATGTGCGCTTCACTTGTGAGAGAGAAGCAGCAATGTATTTTGCTGATATAATATAGTGATCTAACAAAGCTTAATCATAAATAAAACAGCAACTCAACATGATTCAGGATGTCGGTATACACTTGGATATCTACTGCATCGAGGACAGGGTCAGACGAACTGTCAGGAGATCCTTCCCTTGAGTCACAAGATTTGGAATGGACACCATTGTGTTCTAAACTCCTCAGAGAGCAGTCCAGGTGCACCTGGATCCAAACATAGTCCCAAACTTGGTGAACAGTTTATGTCTAAAGGTTGAGGAGATCCTCCCATTGAGTCATGAGGTACAGAGTGGACCCCCATCCTTTCTAAACTCCTTGAACTGAAGAAGTAAGGACTCTAGGTGCATCTAAGGTTTTTGACACCATTTCCCACAGCATTCTCCTGAAGAAACTGGCTGCTCATGGCTTGGACTGGCATACGATTCATTGGGTTAAAAATTGGCTGGTAGATGGGCCCAAAGAGTTGTGGTGAATGGATTTAAATCTAGTAGGAGGCTGGTTACTAGTGGTGTCCCCCAGGGCTCAGTACCGGGGCCAGTTTTCTTTAATATCTTTATCGATGATCTGGATGAAGGGATCGAGTGCACCCTCAGTAAGTTTGCAGACGGCACCAAGTTAGGTGTGTGTGTTGATCTGCTTGAGGGTGGGAAGGCTCTGCAGGAGGATCTGGATAGGCTGGAGCAATGGGCTGAGGCCAACCATATGAAGTTCAACAAGGCCAAGTGCCGGGTCCCGCACCTGGGGCACAACAACCCCAAGCAGCGCTACAGGCTGGGAGAAGAGTGGTTGGAAAGCTGCCTGGCAGAGAAGGACCTGGGAATACTGGTTGATAGTCAGATGAATATGAGCCAGCAGTGTGCTCAGGTGGCCAAGAAGCCCAACAAAATCCTGGCTTGTATCAGAAATAACATGGCCAGCAGGTCTAGGGAAGTGATTGTCCCCCTTTACTTGGCTCTGTTGAGGCCACACCTCGAGTACCGTGTTCAGTTTTGGGCCCCTCACTACAAGAAGGACATGGAGGTGCTGGAGCATGTCCAGAGAAGGGCAACCAAGCTGGTGAGGGGTCTGGAGAACAAGTCTCACGAGGAGCGGCTGGGGGAGCTGGAGTTGTTTAACCTGGAGAAGAGGAGGCTCAGGGGAGACCTTACTGCACTCTGCAGGTACCTTAAAGGAGGCTGTAGCGAGGTGGGGGTTGGTCTATTCTCCCACGTGCCTGGTGACAGGATGAGGGGGAATGGGCTAAAGTTGCGCCAGGGGAGGTTTAGGTTGGATGTTAGGAAGAACTTCTTTACTGAAAGGGTTGTTAGGCATTGGAATGGACTGCCCAGGGAAGTGGTTGAGTCGCCATCCCTGGAGGTCTTTAAAAGACGTTTAGATGTAGCCCTTAGTGATATGGTTTAGTGTAGGACTTGTTAGTGTTAGGTCAGAGGTTGGACTGGGTGATCTTGGAGGCCTCTTCCTACCTAAATGATTCTGTGATTCTGAATCCTCTCCTTGTCCCAGACTTGTTCAGTGTTTTTTTCAGTCTTTAACAGACTCCAGCCTTTTTTTCCAGTGGAGTATATTTAAGTCTATCCTGAACCAAAGTGCATTGAGAATGTCTTTCACAGCCTCTTAAGAAGTAGTCCAGAAAGCCTCCTAGGATCTGCAGTCCACAACTTGAACCATTGGCAAAGTAGGTCGGAGGATCAGATATTATAAGTAACGGGATGCCAGACTGGACAGATTCACCCCTATTTGAAGATGTAAGGTCAAGAAACAGCTTAAAGAGTCAGTGGGAGAATCACAATCACACTTTTTGTTTAGGTTTTCTTTACTAAAGACAGTGCTGTACAAAGACATCTAAACAGGCTGCTGTCCTGAGGTATCACTCTGTTACGCTATATTTGCATTACCTGTACACCTACTACACCTACACTACTGCAATACTTCCCCAGATTTAAAAGGTATTAATGTGACCTAAAAGCATTTCTTTTTCTCTCCCTCCTGTTTTTAATCTCTCACTTGATACTTTCAGTTGTTAAGAGATTGTCCAAGATGTGCCTGACAGCCCACTCTTCCCTGTTCTTGCTGGATATGTTGACGGTGGAGAAGTAACTGCATATTCCTTGCTATTTCTCTCTCAACAGCAGTTGCAATGGAGTCACCAAGTGGATCCATAGGGAGTGCTACTTTTCAGCACCTCTTCAGCACATTTAAACATGAAGATTGGGGCAGCTTTCAGGTTGCTAGGATCAGTGGTTAGCTCTGGAGTCTCCATCTCAGTCACCGTCTTTAAATCCAGTTTAAAGTTTCAGGCCATTTTTCCTCAGCCATTTAATTTTCTGATAATATAAGAGTCCATTCATTAGACAGGATTTCATTCATAGACGTTTTCCTCCATTTTAGCTCATAAAACATTAGAGTGCAACTGTAAATACATTTTTAGTAACATTCCATATTTTCTTCTTACTTCAAACAATTATAGACCACACTTCTTATTTAGTGTCCTGTATAGCTACGTAGATGATTTTCTTCTACACAAAGCTTGGGGTTATGGGTTTGCCAAGCTGGTACTGGTACATCCTTAAGTTGAAACAGAATTTGATGATGGCCTACCACAGGCTTTTCATAGCCTGGTTTGTGATAACCATGAGCTTAAAGCTGTGGTAGGGACTGAGTTCTACTGTGGACTGTTTTTCCTCCTTTGTTTTTCCTGGCACTTAGTTTTCTGATTGTAGTCACCTTAATGCAGTCCACCTCTCTGCACCTTTCTCTTCTCTAATGTGTGTATAAACTAAAACTTAATATTTGCTACCACTTGATTTTTTTCAATATTTTGAACAAATATGCTCTTACTTCTGCATTTCAGATATTAAATTCTAATTCTTAGCTTGTTCTGTATGTATTCTTAATTTTCTTGAGAGTATTAATTCACTGCCTCAGTGGCAGGATTTCACTCTAGAGAGAAAGTTTTCCCAAGAATAATGATAAAGAGCATGCCTTTGTTCTTGAGCCAAATTCAGTGATAGGTCAAAAGTTTTGTGGCAGGATTAATTTCTTCACAGTAGCATTATCCTGTGAGATTAGCTACAGGGGCTTATAAATGGATTGTTTTACTATGCATCATCACTTTCTTTTAAAAAAGGAGGAAAAGAAAACAACCATTATATCTTCCATTTACAGTACCGTTGAAGTAACTTATTGTATCAGTTTAAAAGGAATGCCCAATACTTTTTAACTAATAAAAATTGAATGATGAGAAGATGAGGTGTATAAAAGAAGCATAAAAATGTGGCCTTAACTGCTGAAAATGTACTGTACAATTCGGTACAATACGTACACATCAGTAAAGATTCATACTTGAAATAAATCGAGGAGGTGTTTTCATTTACAGTTTGATTTGAAGTGAATTAACTACCTATAGAAGGAGTGAGACTGATTAAACAAAGTGTGCTGAATCTGCCAAGTAGGTGTGTCGTATCTACAGTAGCAGAGTAAGCTGTTCTATTTCTGACCATTAAAATTTCCATCTTCAATTAAGTGATCGATTCCTGATAACTTCCTAGTCTCTCTGCTAACGTTGTTAAGCATTCAAAATCTCACTGACAGAGGAGTTTGTGGTGTGCAATTACTCATTAGAAATGTAGCTAAGCTGACTTATTTCACAATGTCACCAGCTGTTCGTAGAGCTTACTCATTCACAGTCCTGGGAACAATATGAAGCACTTATAGAGAGGTGAATGGCAATGTATTTAATTACTACCCAGCTTATCCACAGATTTGTATTGTTTTAACTATATTGGACAGAGGATTCATTTTTGTTTTTAATTTAATGAGAATCATAGAATCATGGAATCATTTAGGTTGGAAAAGACATCTAAGATCATTAAGTCCAACCATTAACCTAGCACTGCCAAGTCTACCACGAGACCATGTCCTTAAGCTACATCTACAAATCTTCTGAAGACCTCCAGGGATGGTGAGTCAACTACTTCACTGGGCAGCCTGTTCCAATGCCGCACAACCCTTTCAGAGAATAAATTTTTCCTAATACCCAACTTAAACCTCCCCTGGTGCAACTTGAGGCTATTTTCTCTTGTTCTATCACTTGTTGCATAAGAGCATGTACAGACCCCCACCCCACTACAACCTGCTACAACCATTTATAGTAGTCACACTGTCACAGCTCCTGATCTAAACAAAGTTGTTCTTATATGTCAGACAAGTTTATTCCTCTTCCCATGAGGAAGCAGACTGTACTGTCTAAAGCTAAGATTTTCTCCAAGATCTAAGAAACAGTTTCTCATTCAGAGAAAGTTAGGGGAGAAGTGTGCTAAACTGCTATTCTATAGACCCTGCATTGTGCCCACAGATCAGTACTGTTACAGCTAATTGAGTCGAGATACAAAGTGTTTTATTAGAAATTTGATTTTATACGTAGTAACCTCTCTGACACCATCATTTTAAATAAAACCATAACCTTTCCTTTCATGTATTTTTGGGTTAGACTCAAATCTTGGTAGATTCTCCCATGAATCTAAAAACTTAACTATGTCCGTTTCATTTCGTTGTCAAATGAGTTTAGAACATTCTCACTCTGCGTGAGGAGCTCCATTTTTTATTGCAGAAAAATGAGTAAGTTACTAAATAGATTATCAGTGCAAGCATCAGGGTCTCAAAGGGGAAGTTAAAGAAACAATATTGGGTCTGGATGTGCCCTTGGAAGAAGATTCTTGCATTGCCTAACTGTTGCAAAAATTGGGTGTTGCAAAAAGAACTGCAAAGAAAAAACACTCAAACATAAGCAGGCATTGGGAGTTTCTCAAGTTCAGCCACAGTACCATAACTATATACATACATTCTCCCCTTCTCCTGCTGAGAGAGAGAGAGAGAGATGTATGCCTGATTTTGAAAGACAGCCTGTTTGTACCTTTTGCACTGGTGGAATAGTTCAAGAACAGTTCATCCTAACAAAAATATTATCCCTGTAATACTGCCAGCCAGGTCAGCAAGAAGCTCATGTTATCTGCTGTTTCTGTGGCCGTACTGCTCACAAAACTTGGACTTGTTAGAGAATTACTTAAGCCCACTCACTGTTGTCTGAACACTGCCTCATTCATGAATCTGCTTTCTTTGTCCATTCAGTCTAGTGACATCTCCTTCTCTTCTTTCCTGGACTGATCATTTCAGGAAAGGAATCTTTGGACTTGAGGAGAGTCTTATTGCTCAGTGGAACAAAACCACATGTTCATGAATGTTGATCTTACAGATAGGCAAGTCAGGTTTCTTGTATATTCTTTCCAAGCCATTTACATGTATTTCCAACAATCTCATTTTCAAAATGCTTCATTTTAGATACATTACAGATTACAAATGATCAGTTCATTGCCCATCCTTCTCACCTGCTGAGCTTTTTCTTTCTTTGTCTTCTGGTATCTGCAAGCTTGTTGATTTCTTCTTCAAGAACAGCTGTTTTTTAACATTTTCCATATGGCATAAACTTAGGCTTATGAAAAGGTGTTGGCTTACAAGACAAAGCCAAGCATGGAGTGCACCAGTGTGAACAGAGACAGGGAGCCTTGGACATAAAGCAGCTCTGGTCTGGGTAACAGGGTTTGAATTTAAACTCTCCCTCTACTTCTTCAGAGAAGAAGTGTGTGAGAGGACTTCATAAACTGGTAGGTACAATATATTTGACAAATTAGTGGTTCTTGTGTTTTTGCATTACTTTGGTGTAGGTTTAGGGCAAGGGATATTATCCTGCTCCACTGTAGTTTCCAAAATACGTGTTCCACCCTGCAGTCCTCATTCATGGCCTGCCATCTGCCATTACAACAAGTACAATTTGTGCACTTTCTGTCTTATTCCTCAAACCTTCCTGTATTACCTCTTAACTAGATTTCCACCTTTACACTACATACTCTGCTTCACAACTGTTTACTATCTTAACAACATCCTTGTTAAGAAGTTGATGCTTTGAGCATTAGCCCAAGTCTAAACTTGAGCCAAAAAACAACTCATTTGTTTATCATGCCTAATCTGGTCTGTGCACCTATATCAAACACAGCCATTTCTACCATTTATCTCTGTCTCAATTATCACACAACGTAAAATTCTTCTGTGAGATACATTTCTGTATTCAGTATGCCTGCTAATCTCTCAAAACAGTTCTCTGCCAAACAGATTCACTTACCTGAAGTTGCCATTCATGTTGCCCCATATGCATTCTGCATCTGCTGTAGTCCCTCGAAAGACCCACTGGACAACCTCTGACTGTTCAAAATGTTGGCATAAAAACACAAACCTTCTTTTCTGACCTGATCTAATGGTTGATGAACTCTGCCTTCAGTTCAAGGAGCAGCAAGAGTTATTTGCTGTAAGGAACCATATATTGCTTGAAGTATGTCAGAAAGTTACTCCAGCAACCAAAATTGCCATTTGTAGAGTTGTTGCATATTCCATTTACCCTCTGTTCTTCTTTGACCTCTGAGTTCCTCCTGTATTTTCCTCCATTTGGCTCTGTTATATAAATATTGGCTCTCTGCCACTTTCAGCTATAATGAGCTGCAATATTCACTGATACCAAGAAGCCTAGAGAGTGAATGCAGGCCACTTCTGTCATCTCCCAGAACACTCTCATTGAGCCTTTGATCTGCATGCATGTGTTGGCTGCATAGGCTTCTCTTTTAATGGATTACCTTCACTTGCAAGGAAGATGTTTTTTGAAGAAAAGATCCTTACTCTTCCTTGTGCACAGCAGCCCCCTGAATCTTACCCTGCCTGTTGCACAGAGCAGTTCTGCTCCCTTGTCACATTAGAAATACTGAAAATCAGGCTGTAAAATTTTGTCGGACTAGCACTGGACAACAACTAAGTATGACTTATTTCTCTGTTGCTACTCTTAATTAAAAATAACTTTGCCTTTTAAGTTTTATTTCTTAATAAAGTATCAACTTTTTCAAATATTAGTTACATCTCACTTTTCCTCTGAGATATATGCATACTTTTCATGTATTTCTAATGTTATCTCTAATCTCTAACACAGACTGAGTCGTGGAAGTAGGGAGATTACATCCTAGAGACACGACTCAATGTTTTACCATCCATTCTTAGCTCTCACACTTCACTTCAAAGGAGTCTGATTTTACAGTGAATAATTTAACAGCTGAATGGAAAATTAGTTGTATTTAAATCATTACTTTTTATGCCCCTTTCTTTGAAACTAGTTCGATTATAAAGCCAGGAACTCACCTTGGAGTCCTCATCTTAGTCCTGTAGCCTCACAGGAAACAATGCTTCCCATCCAGGATTAACACTAATTCTCTCTGCTGCCCAAAGTTGAAGATCACATTCTGAATGGTATTTAAGACCTGACACTGAAGATACTTACTCAACCCAAGAAAAATCTGCTAAAGAATTCTCATGAAAGCTTTTCTCACTAATAAAATAGGAAGATGTGTCACAAACACAGCTCCAGATCAATAACAGAAAAGAAAGGGAGAAGTATGTGCTCCCATTAGACTTCTTCTCACTATGCAGCATCCCATGCAGGATGCACAGGCTGAGGACAGGAGGCAGCCAATATTAATGTAGTATGTGATTTAGTCCATTGCATGTGCATATACACAGCTGCTACCACTCCCTTGTGCACTGAGTAATGTTTCTATGCAGGCAGGTGTCAGATGTTAAGTAAGATGCTTCCAGGCAAACTTCTCTCCACACTGATGAATGTTTATTTTAGAAAGAAAAAAAAAAAAAAAGAGTTCTTTTGTATCACTTTCATATGGTTTAACCACATAAAAATGACAACAATTTCATTTTTTCAGAACTAGTTTGTGAGGTCTTTGTGTAGAAGGGTATTTACTTCTCCTGTGCAGTATTCAATTTTCTTGGCAGTGCTTAAAGGGATTCTGTCAGGACGAACATTGTGTATCTCTAGAAAATGTCCTTCATTTATAACACCTAACAGCTTAGAATGCTTTGTTTTTACCATATATACCATGCATACAGGGACTGATCCAAAGCCATTCTCTCCACAGGGATGCTTTGGTTCAAGCTTATATATATATTTTTAAGTTGTGCCTACATCGTTTACTTTTTCCAGGCTGACTATGGGGGTGCAAGAGTGTTTTGTTCTGAAAGGTAATGGCTCCACAGGGGCAGCTGCTCTGATTCTAGCAGCCTCTCCTGCCATGAGTAGCTGGTTAATAACTGGTGTCATTTTCTGGTCTAGCTAGCTAGCAGAATTATTATGTGGGGTCCAGTTTCTGTAGAAAAGAGAAGGAAGTTTCAAAACTGAGGCACCAGTACATTATTGTCCCTGTTGTTATTTGCAACACACTAATGCCTAGGGGCTCCTGTCTAGCTGGGAGTCCCATTGTGCTAGGCAGTAGATAAAGACAGAGAAAGAGATCATCCCTGCTGCAAAACTACAGACTAAGCAGACAGCATGGATGAAACCCAAGAGAAAAGAAAGTATTGTTACGCCTTTGCAAATCTGAAGTTGGGAAATGTGGGAGAAGAGCATGAAGCCCAGCACTTGAGTGTTCTCATTGTACTCAGAGGGGTTATTCACAAACTCACAGGCTAGCCTGTGTCTCAGCAGTGCTGGTCTCAGTCACCTCTGGAGTCCGGTGAAGAGCCAGGAGAAAGGTTCTGTTCACGCAGTCCCTCGGTTCTTCACCCAAACTGCTTAGCCACAATATAGCATTGCTACTTTTTGTCTTGTCACAAGAAAGAGAGAAAGTTCATTTATAAATAAAATTAGTTGGATAGCACTATTTAGAAGCTCACGCTCATGTTAAGTGTTAGGGGCTTTTTTGTTTTCCCTTTAAACAGTTTGACATTGGGTTCAAGTGTCCAGGCCATGTTCTATTGAATATGTGAGCCCTCACAAAACTTGAAACTCCTTGAAGTATAGTGTGTTAAAGTTGAATTTATCATTTGCAGGCAATATTTCTGTTAAGTATGTTGAAAGAATTTTCTTTATAAGAAAATGGCATTATTAGCTATTTTTTAAAAGCACCTCTAATATTTTTACAATGATGGCAAAGAGTAATTGTGTTGTGATATAAATATAGATTTTCAGATCATTGGCCCCTTTTTTGGCAATTTGGAGCTTTGCAATTGTTCTCTTTCTTTAATTTAAAGGATCTGCAAATGCTCACGTTTTAAAAGATACTGAGCATGATGAATTGTGGAAAGTGCATGTTTACCTGAAATTAAGCACATGCATAAGCACTGCCCAGAGAAGTCTGACTCACTCAATAAGTATGTTCCAGAAAATCAGTTACTCCTTGACCTATAAAAATTACAATAGTTATTGATAAAATCACTATTTAATAACATATTACAGATTATAATTAGAATTCATAATATGAACTGACTGTTATATTTCCTAGCTGGATGTTATCTTTTTCTAAAATATGACCATTATTAATTCACTTCTGTTATTTTATAGTTACTGGAGGTGCAAGAAATTTAGTGCTCAGGTTGGTCTGGCTTTTCACGGTCTTCTGTTGAGTTTTAGACCACACGCATAACATTGTGTATAAAAATTAATAAATAAAGGAAAACCACTGCTTTGAGCAATTAAATCAGGTTCACTAGTTCATTCAGACAAATGTATGTGCCCAAATCACCAATTCTAAAAAAAAAATAAAAAATAAATAAAAATAAATAAAAATTAAAAAATACTGAGGCATCACAACAGTCTGCAAGAAGCAGGAGATTGTTCATCTGGAAAGTGCCAAGTTTCTATGATCAGTTTAGTGTTTTGAATTTGTGATGATACCTGAAATAATTTGAGTTTTAAGACCATCCTCTGCTCACTACACTTTCCTTTTACCTTTTGAATTCCGTTGTTTGTTTTTTTAATGAAATACAACAATTGAAATATTTTAAAGACTAGGTTTTGCTTAAATACATAACTGCTATTTAGGCATTTAGGAGATGGAAACAGAAAAGTGATGAAATCATAGACCTAGAGCTAGGACAAGCCAGGGGCTTGGGGGGACAGATATGCCGAAGTTCTGCTGTGAAAAAGGCTAAAAAGCTACTGCTTCTCTGTTGCTACATATTCATATAGGTTTGGGCACTAGTGGTGGAGAAAGAAGGAGGGATCAAAAGAATATTCCAGAACAAACCCATGCAATCTCTTCAATGGGCTTTGGTAAGCAATACAGGAAGTACCAAACCAATGACTTCAGCTGGACTATAAACTAGCAAGAATGCAAATTTTTCCTGAAGTCTACCCCATAACAACAACCACAGTCAGCGTACAAAGATGCCAAACCCAATTGTGTGAGCTTTCCTTAGCTTGATCCGGTAACTACCTAATTTACCTTTTTAAGTGTAAGATTATCCTACTTGAATTTTAATTCTGGCATTATCAGTTGCATGCAGGATATCATGCCATTCTTCTCCTTTAAATTTATTTTTTTATTTTTTTTTTTGCAAGTCATACTAATTGGAAAAGTCAGTTCGGTGTGGCCAAATCATCAAAAATATAAATAAATAAATAAATAAAAAGACAGAGGAATGTGCAAATAAAGACCATATGAAATAAGAAACGGATTATTTGAGCTCACATTTCATAACACTCTACAGTAAGGCTAAAACTGTATTACTGCAGCAAGACAGTACTAAAAAAAATAAAAAATAAAAAGAATTACTATCTCCAACAGAAGAAAGATAGGTTATAAACTACTTGTAGTAGTACTCTCCTACCTATTTTACAAAGTGGTACAATCACCTTTAGCTATTATAAAATAATCCTACAGTCCTGTGATTCTATTCAATAAGGTTATCACTGATCTCTCTATTTGTGTAGGACTGTGAAATTCTGCCAATCATCTATATCATCTGTGATTTTGGTTACTTGCATATCCCTACTCTACTTTGCATATCCCTACTCTATTCTACATTCTTTGCTTTGTATCTATGAAAGCCCAAAAAGTCAATGAAAACACAAGGGTAAGAGAGAATTTGACCTCATATTTCCTGAGCACCTCTGAGAACTCTCCTGTTTAGAGCAGCTGGAAGGAATTGTGAATAAAATTATATTATGGGTATGGCAACAGATGCAACCTGCAACAGAAAATTCAAACATTAGGAAAAAAAATCCCTTCTCTTTATTGAAATGCAACATTTCTTTCTGGAAGAAGAAACAGTCACCCTCTTCTGCAGAAGCCAAGATCTCCAAAGAGTTTATGTGGCCTGCTGGCCACTGAGATGTGAACTGCCAACAGAAACATTGTGCTCTTATACCAATAACAAACAATGAGTTGCTGGAGGCAACAGCTATTACCATCACTTGAATAAAAGCAACTTTGGCAACTAACCATGTATGAAAATAGATTCTGAAATAAGAAAATGCCTTCTTTTCAGCACCTACTCAAACATCTCCGTTTAGATCATGCCAAAAACTGAAGGGTAGCTGATATCCACATTAATTCTGACTGACAATTTTATGGGAAAATCTGGGAAGACCTATCCCCCAAGATCATTCATATGGAGAACATACTCCAGATTAGTTTAGCTGGCTGCCAGATGTCACTCCTTTTCCACTGCTAAATAGCTCCCGGTATCAGACTTAAGTGGCCTTCAGTGTATTACAGACTGGAAAGTGGCCATAACAACTTCTTCCTTACTATGCAGGGTGTATCAATTTTTAGAAAGGGTTAAACACATTTTTCTGGTTGTTAACGGCAAAATGCAGAATAGAGCTGTGGCATTTAGGGAAGAGGAGGTAGATTTCACTACCAAGGCTGTAGTCTAAAAGCAAACTAGAGTGTCATTAATATTGCATACAGTGATGCTCAGGGCAAATCCTGTCCTACTATGAAATCAGACAAAGTAATCAGCAGATGGGGCACAGAAGGGGAGCAGAGTGGCATTTTTGGCCTTTGCATTATCATCTACTGAGGAAAATATATTTCTTACCTACAATCTTTTAAATTTGTTTATGGATATTATTGAGAGAGAGGGAACAAATACACAGCACAACTTTATAAAATAAAAAGAGAAGTTAGAATAGTTCTGTGAGAGTATGATGATGTTTTTTTTTCCATGAAATGTTTACTAACATGGTGCATTTTAAACATGCTGAGCTGTTTCCATTGACTGCTAATCCTAAACTATCAGAGTTTTTCCCCATAGCTCCTTCATAAATTCTGCTTCTTGTTGCTGACATGTTTCATAACTTTCCTTCATTGTCTGCCTCGGTCCTGTTGGAGCCAGAGGGTGTCTTTCATCATCATCACTCCTTTTAGTTTCTGCCTGGCTTTGCTTTCTACAAGGGCAGGTTGTCTGATCTTTCCTTGTCCTGAATGTTTAATTTACTCCCCTGACAATCAGTTTCAGTAACATCATGCAGGCAAGAAAGCTATTCTTCAGGATTAGAAAAAGTGTCAGTATCTGGCTTTTGTACTTTCATTTTGGATGTAGGAGTATGCTCATGTCAGTCTAGTGTTTTGTCTGAAGTGGATGGGAAGACTATTCTCTTATATTCTCACTCTGAATACAAGACTTCTTTGTATATGTGTTTCTGTATATCTCTGAATTGCCTTCTAGTAGAGTACAAGAGTGAGACTTGACATTTTAAGCAATTTTCTGTGTATTGCTGACAGAATTAGAGGGTGTTTTCGGTACGACAAACACCAGAAATCTGGTTTTCACGTGATAAACACTGAAAATGAACCATGAAAAATCCTGTTGATTCAGAATTTACACAGCTAGCACAGAGAAAGGTTGGGTCAGTAGTAGTTGTTTACCCAGACGGTAAAGAGGGTCTTTCTGCTCTCCTGTTACATCTTTCAAGGCCATAGCACACCCTACTCAACAACAAGGAAAAGCCTGCCAGGAACCCCAGGAACTCCCCTGGATCTTCTGGAAGAAATTCCTACTCAGGAATTCATCGATGTATTCCTCTGATGAATATTGTTACTAGCTTTCTTTCTTTTGGTTAAAGACAGAAAAGAACCAGCTAATGAAGTCCATTCAGTCTTGAAATACATTATCTAGGCTCCTGCCCATCAAAAACTTTTAATGTAGAACACAAAACTTGTTCTTACGATATTGCAGGAGTCCAAGAGACCTGAAGCCCAAGAGCTTCTAACAAGAACCAAAAATGCAGACGAACAGTTAATACTCTTCTTAACCTCATCCTGCAGCTACAAGAAGGGTCACTTTGGTCAGAAAAGGAGAAATCCCTTTCATTTACTGCTTCTTCACTCCGTCATTTTGAAAAGAGAGGGATTAAGGTTACTTCATATTGTGCTTAAGGTTTTCTCTCCTGACCCCTTCACAGATGGGAGATTGGGAAATGGAGCACCTGCAGTCTTACCTGTGGGGTTGGATTGCAGACACGAGATGTCTTCTGTTCTCACCTATTATCAAGAGAAACTAACGAGACCGTGATCTTGGCAGATGAATTGTGCCATAAACCTAAGCCATCCCTCGTGCAAGCCTGTAATCGCTTTGACTGCCCACCCTCCTGGTATCCTACAGAATGGCAAGAGGTAAGAATGTATGAGTTAATCTCATCTTATGATTATTAAAATAGTCATTACATGCATGATCAGTGGATTGTTTTGAGTTAACCTATTAAGAGGATTCATTAATCATTCTAATGAGCTATTAAAAAATGAAAAACTGTGGCTTTTTGCTCCTTAATGAAAATGAATCAGGATTTTCAGAGGCAAATAATGGCCATTGCTATTTCTAATGCAAGATTACTGAAAACTTTTAATGGCTGACCATAGGTTCCAAACAAAAAGATCTGTAATGTGATCGTCAGGTGGAGTCAGTGGATTCCAGTTAGCAGTGAATTTCTAGGTTTCTAGGAATACAAAGCTACAACAATCAGGGAGGAGAGGATCTCTGGAGCATGATGGGTATTCCTTCTATTCTCAAATAAGAATTTAGTTTAGGGCAAGAAACACTCCTCATCCTTCAAAGTCACAAATAAGTGTGAGGTACTTCACGAAATGCATGCCTTTTTACACTAATATTGAAAATTTCAGTCTACTCAGTGGATCTGTACAAGGCTTTCTGTCTTTGGTAGGCTACCTGAAATAAGTTTATTTGCTGCCATCTGGTTGCAAATGAAAACACACAATTCAAAAGACTTAAAGGTGTTTATGTTGGATATGATACTGCAGAAGGAAGAAATTATACTGTTGGGCTGTTGAGAGGAATGGGAAAATTCACTGTACAGTGGAGGTGCAAGCAAAATGTCTATTTAAACCTTCAGTTCTGCTGGGTGTAAGGATTCATTCCATGTTATCAAAAAGCCATGAGCAGTTGGCACTGTGCTTACATATAACTCCCAGTATCCATCTATAAAATCTGCCTTTGACTTAACAGCCAAGGAGATGTTAATGTACTTACCTAATGAAGCTGTTAAATCTGTGAAGCCATACTTCATGGGAGACCTCTGGATTTGGGCAGCCTTCCCAGTAACCAAAATTTATGCCAGCCTGATGTTCTGACAAAACTAGATAACTAGCCTATGGCATTAGTCCTTTGTTTAAAACAATTGAGTTATATTTCTTGCTTTAACATTAATTTGTCTACTGATATTCACATACACATATTTGCTTAGTTGTACTTTTCAGTGTTGCTAGGCTGTATCCACACATGAATGCTATATTGGTAAATAGCTTTTTACTAACACATAATATAATAAAGTTAGCATATGCTATAAGATGTGCCTGTGCTAGTTAAAAAGCCTATAATTGGCCATAGTCCCTACAGAGAGCAATTTTCTGCAACTTTATTTGAACAGTCAGAAGAGACATTCATTATATGATACTCAATGTCTTCCTCAACAGTGTAATCACACACATTTTTGCCTGTCTAAAGTAATGTTTTAGGCATTTTTTATATCTGCACAGAGGCTCTCAATCTTGTTGAAAGATGAAACAGATCTTAGGGAGGATGGCACTCAATTAAGTGTAAAGGCTTTAACAGGAATCAGGAATTAAATAAGACTGTCCAGGTTGCACCTCTTGTGTTAACCGCTGCCTTCTCTGGACTAGGTGGAGACAGAGGATGTGTGCTGCATTTCATTGCTGTGGATTAACTAAGGTCCTCTACACTTTGCAGGAAGGACAGCTGTATATTCAGCTCCTCATTATGTGGCCACTGAATAGTTCTTGTGACTCCCTTTTACCAGGAGAAAATGACATAAACAAGGCACTTCTCTACATGTAGTCATCTGCCTCTCTTGAGAACAGTATAGTGCAAGAAAAAATAAACTAATCCACTAAAATTAATTTCCATCCTCTCATTTTTTAAAGATGTCTGTCTTCCTTCTTTACACCACCAACCTGTGTACATAAGAGGTCCACCCTGTAGCAAGGCCAGGCCTGGCAGTTCTGTCTCACACAGGTTTCCTGTGGATGACCTCCATGTGAAAACCTGCATCCAGAGGCCAGTGCATTGCACTTTGTCATTATTACCACTGGTTGACTCCTGGGATGTGCAAGGGAAGAGACCATCTGGATGGGATGTTGGTAGCTGAGACTTCATCTGGAGGCGAGCTCCAGCCACACAGCAGGGCTGCCAAGTCAGGGAGTAGCCAGCATGGCTGCACATTGTTTTAGGAGGGAGTATCCAGCAGCCCAAATCCTGCAGGAGGCTTCTGGGAAGACAAACCTACAGACCTTACGGATGTCTCCACATCACCCTGAGACCCTGAGAGGTGTTCCCACCTGTGGAGAGACAGAGGACCATGGAGGAAGGTGCCTGTAAAGCTTCGCAGGCAGTGGAGGGCAACATCTGCACCCCACATGGCACCATTTGAAGCCATTTCTTTGGTTTCATCTATGAAGTTCATCATGCTTTTCCAAGCACTCTCTCAAAATAATTTTAAGCAAACAAACAAACAAACAAAATTGCAATGCACAGCATTTTCTTTTCTAAGGCTCTTTATGCATGTTAAGGGAGGATTCTCTGAATTAAATGCCTTTAAAAGACCCAGTGTTCCTGGCAGATAAACACAGGATAATTATCAGTGTTGTAACACTCCAAGCAATTTTTTTAAATAACTTTTTGCAGATTCAAGGCTATTTTTTTTTTAAACAGTTCTATTCCTTAGCTAAATCCATTAGGATGTTCATCATGTTTTCAGTAGTGTGTTTCTGGAGGAATATGGATATAGGCTTTCATTTTTACAAGCCACTATAAATATCGACTCTGCAGACCTCAAATAGGAGACATCCATTAATAAATCTTTGTCCTTCTTTGTTTTATTACTGAGTAAGTGATACTTACTACTTACTTCTTTCCACAAGTGGAAACTTCTTTCCACAAGTTTGAGAAAGGACCAGCCTCCCTGACTCCCAAACAATGAAATTGGTGTTTTTGCCTGAATCCTGTGCAGTATATGCATGTGCGTGGATGCTCTTAAGCATGTGCTGAGGCAGAGAGATGGTTGGCTTTCCCTCTCTGCTTTCAGTGGGGACCATCAATCCTTTGTGTTAATTATTGTTTGCAGATTTTTGTATGAGCAGAAGAGATCAAAGTGATGACTGCAGTAGAAGAAGCCAAGGCCACAGTACCACCAGCAGTTTAGGACGGCATTTGCCAGCACTTCTACCAGAGGAGTCAATAGCTGCTGTGGGGAGCTCTTTCTTGCCCTTATTTGTAGCACCCATTCCCTTGAATCTCCAGAGGTGCTGTGCAGTCACACAATCATCCTGGTTAAAGCTAGCCTGAAGAGTAATTAGGTTTAGCCTAGATTAATTTTGTACTCTGGCTCACTGTGCAAGTGCTCAAATACCTATGCCAGCATATGTGAAAAGCAGAAAAAAAAAAAGACAATAACAACAACAAAACAAAACAAAACAAAAAAACAGGAATGAGTAAATGGCAGAATTAGGTGTATGGATTGTCTTCTTTAGTATCAGTCTTGCCCTATGTTTCCTTAAGCTAATTGCTGAGCCAGGCATAATTAGGTAGCAATGTGGGGAGATGCATCTCTTTAAGTCAGTACTCTCACAAAGCCCTAGATCCCCTCTAAAGGGGTGCTGAGGGATATAGGAACTGGCTCTGCTCAGGAGCTGTGGGAGGCAGGAATGTCAGGAGACACAGTGCAAACACTTTGCATGCATGTGTGGGTGAGGTGAAACCATGGCACATCTCTCCTGCCTGTGACACAAGCACAGTTCTGTGTTGTAACAGAGTTGTGAGACCTTTCTGAACACAGAGACAGCAAGCATATTATTCAGATGGGTTGTGTCTAAATAAGATGTGTCTAAATGTGTGTAAAAATAATTCCTCTCAGAATTATTGCTTCATATTGTCTGTAAATCCAAGTGAACTTTGCTGCCATTGGTCTACCCCCTTTCTTCGAATAATGTGGGAGCTGGAAGGTTCCACTGGAGAAAAGTCAGCAGAGATCCCAGACCAGTGAAATGCTTCCAGGGGTGAAGGACAGGTGCAGGCACAGCTCCGGTGCAGTAATACAGTATACTAGAAAAGTGTTCCTGCGGACAAGGAGGAATCTTGTTACTGTGTTTGGCTTTCTCTGGCATTTGTCGATAGCATTTGACACTGAGTAGCGAGTTATTTTTCATAAAACAAAGCTGTGTGAGTGACTGAAGGGCAAGAAGCAAGAAAAGATCTGTTTTGTCTTACTCTTTTATCTGGTCATGATGAGAGACTTCCTGGGATTTGTTTGACTGACAGCAGGAACATGCTTTTGTTGTGTTTATACAGTGCCTAATTCATTTTGGCTCTGGTATATGACTGCAGTCCTTAGGCAATCTTGAAATAATACTTTTAATCATATTTTTCTTGATTTACTCTCTCCTCAGGAATGAATTGTTCTCAAATGAAAGGCTGATAAATGTTTTCTTTTGCTGAAAACTAAAGTATTGTTTTACTTGCTTAATTTTTTGGAAGCTTTTGAGCTTCATAACATTCTAATTGGGACAAAAACTACTTTTACTCATTAGAGAGCAAACCAAACCAAACATAAATACATCTTTCTTTACAGTGTTCAAGTCTGCACTTCCATTCTATCTTTCAAGAAAAATGTATATCCTAAAAAATGAGGCTCACATTAAAGTTTATGCATATCTCTCTCTAAGAGAGAAGGGCCTTTCATGTCTCCAAGATTTTATAAATAATTTTCTTTTTAACTGCCTTAGTATATATTTTAATATTTCGTCATGTGGTTTACTACTTCTCAGACATAATTCCTTGTTGCAAACTATAAGCAATTCCTGGTAACTTCAGCATAGCACAACCTCACCCTTCTCCTTTACTAGGTGAAGAGAGAAATGGAATTGAACTGTCTGGACTAAGCAGAAGAATTGGGAGCCACCTATCAGCCACCACAAAAAGATCTCAGAAATAGGGCAGAGACACCAACCTTCCCAAAAATAAAAAAAAAAATTAAAAATAATGCAGGAGACTGCATCTGCTTGTTCAAAATTTCGTGCCCTGCATGGGTAGAAAATAGATACAGAGAGGAATATTTACATTAAAGAGAGAGGGGAGGTGGGCTGTCTGGATATTAATCAGCCAGTTTTAGTTTGACTCAAATAAACCTTCCTCCTTACCTTTTGGAAAGAGCACACACTGCTGTCATGACAGCCATAAATACTGAAGGTTGTTTAATGGGTTATTATACTAACCTTATAAACCAATTGTTGAGACCAACAGCAGATTGCAGCTGTTATACAGCTTTCACATGAGTTAAAAATCAGTGGAATGCCATACTGCAAGAAGTCTTGAAGGACAGGAATTCAAGACTGAACAGTTAAGTTTTGAAATGCAGTAGGAGTAGACCTCATGCAGCTCAGTAAAGAGAAATATGAAAATTACAAAAGGAAGAAAAGGCAAAGCAATCAACTGGAGAAATTCTTATTTACCACACTCAAATTTCCACCATTTTTCTCACTAATAGAAACTCTTTATTAATAAGCTGAATTTGGATAAATATTTACATCATAGCTACTGTTATCTAATATGCATAATACTATCCTGTAAATGAAGTTCTTGAATCAGTTTCTGCTGGTGAAGACTTTTCCATACTGTCTGACACTGCCAGTAGCACAAAGCTCAGGCAGACACTTAAACCTAAATCCTCCAAATTGTGTGCAAGTGCCTCATTTTCCAGTTGTGGGGTATAGGAAAGGACAGCTTTTCAACCTCCGTACTGTAATTCTAAGTTGTTGCTTCCATGTCTTTTGTATAAATTTCTGAAAACAAAATGTTTCAGAAATGCTGAAGCAAATTTGGTGGCTTTTTTTTTTTTTTGGATTATTATCAAAATATGTTGCTTCTACTTCCCAAAATATTTTCATTTTTCAAAGTCTGCTGTGACATCTCTGTTTTTTTTTTGTTGTTGTTGTTGTTATATTTTCTTCTTGGCTGAAACTAGACATTGATTTCTACCCAAATTCACAAGTAATTTTTGCCCTCATTTGCCATGGTGCAAGTGTGATGCAAGCTGACTGACTCTCATCTCCCACAGTGTTCACAGACATGTGGAGGTGGTGTCCAGAAGCGAGATATACTTTGCAAGCAGCGCCTAGCAGATGGAAGCTTGTTAGAGCTGCCAGAAACTTTCTGCTCCATGCCAAAGCCAGTTACCCAACAAGCCTGCAAAAATGAGGACTGTCCCAATGAATGGCTTCTCTCTGACTGGTCACAGGTATGCTCTTTGTATGCATAAGTATTGATTGTGCTGTTCTGGGTGACAAAGTTTCTCAGTCACTTGAGATGAAGGAGCCAAATGTGCTCAGACTGCACAAAGCCTACTATGCTCAGTTTTGTCCTATTATCTGTCCTTATCATCCTGGTAGGGGATGTGACCGCTAGCTCAATGTGTGTCTCTGGAGATTGCCTCTACAAATGTGGTTCGCCATCCAGCCAAAGCATTAAGACCTTCCTTCTGGCATAAACACAACCCATGCTCAAAACAATAAATTCCTGCCTCTGTCCATGCACAGCCTTTGCTTCTGTTCATGCAAGGCATCCACGAGGAGTAATATTCGCTCCCTCAGGCTCAATGCTTTTTCTTCCCAAAGACTCGCATTGTGAAGGCAGTTCAGTTGTCAAGAGTCTTTTCCTGCTGGGGGCCACTCCAGCCTTTCCCTATGATGCAGAGAAGAGAAGGGAGGAATTACTCCAGTCTGCTGTAGGCATATCGTTACAGATGCCAGGCCTCTCTCACTGTAGGACACTGCTTTTGCAATGTTAGCTAGTTACTTCCTTCCTTCAATTTAAGAATGGCAAAACAAACTCATTCTGCTGAAGTCTCTAGCATTCCCCAGCCTCCCTTTCCAGTCCCACACGGCTTAAGAAAAAAAGTCTTTACGTTTACGACGGCACTAATGAAAATACAATTTAATCTTTTAATGCCAGTAAAAAGAAAACCATTCCCCCTCTTGCAATCTCTACCTCTGCTCTCCTGGTTCTCCTTCATGAAAGCAGGTAGAAAGTACCTTAATTGTAAATGAAACAGTGGTCACCTCATAGAGCTGTCTTACCTGCAGCCTTCTTGTGGTGATCTGTCCGCATTTCACTCAAATAAATGGTTGTTCTCATTAAGGCTGCTGGCAGGAGACATGTCCATTCTGGCAGTGAAGGCAGCAATTCTATTCCTAATCTCTCTTCCTTCACAAGAAGTTGCTACATGGTTTATATTGACATACATACTACTCATATTGTGAGTAGTGCATTTTGGTACTTTTTAAAATCAAATCTGACTTCACTCTTCCCTCTCCATCTCACTTGAAGGCTGCCTTTTTGCCCTTTTCACCTTCAGTTTGTTTTCTCCCCCTCACTCCACCTCCAACCAACATGTGTATTGCACTGTAGACATGGGATCTAGTGCAATGTGTGCATCTCTGTGCGGGTAAGCCTTACAATGATCAGCCTGCTTTCCAGTTCTTTTGCAGGCCACCACTGGTGTCCCAGTGCAATGGACCACATTCTCAATTACTGTGATTCTGTTTACATAAGTATGAAATAAAATATGCCTGCTTACTTCCCCCGAACAATATACACCTGTGCATTGAGCACTGCAGTTTGGTATTAACAGGTTTGTACTCTTTTGCATAGCCCATATCTGTTAACTACCAGAATTAAACCAGTATCTGAAACATCCATTTATAATTTCTGCTAGATCTGCAAGAGTGGCGCTCAGAGATTAAGCATAGGTCAAAGTGATTTTTCATCTGCGAGGTGCAACTCAACATGGTCTGCTCTTGGCTGTGATCAGGAATTTTTCAACCCAACAGACACTAATAAATAGAAACAACATGCAAAGAGAAGCTATGCAGTGTAGCAGAGTACTGTTAAAAGAAGGGATATCACTGGATAGAAAAAAGGGGGGACAGTAAGATTCAAAACCACAAAGGATAGAAATACTTGTTATTTCATCTCCCTACTGTGCCTGCATCATCTGTAGCTGAATGGCCAAGTGCTGTTCTGATTTCTTCCCCTGTAATACATTGAAAGCTGTAACTGACCCATATGGTGGTATGAGTGTGCAAAGTGGGGTTGGAGGTAAGGGTGAGGGTGGTGGACAAGGAGCACTCCTTTACTTTTAATAAATTTTGTTCCTAATGTTTCTCATTCTGTTCCTAGTGTTCAGTGAGTTGTGGAGAGGGAACCCAGAGTCGAAACGCTATTTGCAGAAAGATGCTGAAAACTGGGGGTTCTGTCATCATCAATTCCTCACTGTGCCCACCTTTGCCATTCTCATCCTTGATCAGGCCTTGTGCACTAGCTACCTGTGCAAGTAAGTGAAAAAGACACTTAGGAGTGTCTGGGGGAAGCGGGCTTGAATATCCATCACTAAGAAATTCATGCTGTCACATGCTCCATAACCTTCTCTTGCACTAGTGTTGCTCAGTATTGCAGAGTGGTGGCGGCTGCTCCTGCTGCTGCTGCTTGTCTCTGAGCAAGCGTGCTCTGTTTAGGAATAAGACAAGTCAATGGATAAAAGCTATAAATCTTACTGTGGAGCTGGTTCTGACCCAATGTGCCAGAAGAGAGTTACTGGTTTCTGGAAGAAATGGCACAAAATTCTGATCCAAAACTAGATCTAAATTTCACAACTGGAACATAGAGACTTAGAGATACTGGACAGTGCCTGGGCTACTAACACTCTGCTAAGATAGCTACAAAGAAAATGGTTGGTAAGGAATTTTGTGGAAGATCAACTAAAAAGTATTTTTTTTTTCATTTTGTCACTTGGAACCCTCTGTGACTTGGAATTTGTAAGGAACCATGCAACATAAGTTGGATGTATTTTATGGTGGTATTTCATGCATTTTCTGCTGCCCTTCTCAAAAGCAGTAGTCTCCCTACTTGGCTTGCAGCAAGACAGCTGGATATGTGAAAGATTGAATGGCAGCCTAGCTTTAGCTTAGAGTAGATTATGAACTCTAAAACCTGTTAAATGTTGGGTATGTCGGGGAGAAAATAAGATGTGACATTCAGAACCAAAGCTAAGGCCAAATGTGGCATGGTATTCAGTAATAGTACACTTGTGCTGTTTTGTTTAGTGTTTTGTAACAAAGATATCGGTCATAGAGATCTGGAAACTGGAAGTTTCCACTTTAATAGTATATACCCTGTATTTTTAAGCCTATTCCAGACAGTTTTGTTCTGTTCAATGTTATTCCTTGAGTTGGCATCATTTTCACTCCTCCTTACTGCTGTGATCTGCAAGATCACATTGCATTTCAGGTTTGGGATGGTAAACACCTGTCTTTCTTATGTATTTATTAGGTAATAGTCTTCATTTAAATACTTTAACAACAAGAACTACCTTTCCATTGGATTTTTCTCCCTCACATAAAGTTTATCTTCCTAGCACTTAGGTTCCTGCATGTACCCTGGACAGGACTACTTTTGCATTCCTAAAGTGTGCCTTGTTATTCCTTTTACTGTGATTGGTCCAGCTTAATGTTCAGTAACTGGTGGCCAGTTTCTCCCATTATCATCTAATGGGTCAAACGCTGCCAGCACCAAAGTAAACTGCTTGTTGTTTTTTTAATGGTACCACATACTAATAGTATTAATGATATTTCAGGGCACAACAGGCCAGCTCATAAGCAAAGTCCCCATATTGTGGCCGTAAAGAAAGTTTACATCCAGACAAGGAAGCAGAAGAAGCTACACTTTATTGTGGGTGGGTATGCCTACCTGCTACCCAAAACCTCCGTTATTCTCCGATGCCCCACGAGGAGGTTCCGGAAGTCAATGATCACTTGGGAGAAGGATGACAAGAGGCTCATCAGCTCAGCTCACATCACTATTGCACCCTACGGTTACATGAAAATCCATCGTTTGAAGCCTTCGGACACTGGGACATACACCTGCATAGCAGGGCCAGCCCGTGAACATTTTGTAATTAAACTAATAGGAAGCAACAAGAAGCTCATTCCTGGGCAGCCAGCTGTCATTAGGGAGGAAGAGTCCATGAGAAAGGCCAGCCTAAATGAAGCCTTGCGAACACAGGAGAAACATATCAATGGGATTCTCTTCAATGGAAGCAAGGCTGAAAAGCGAGGGCACATTGCTGAGCCTAGCAGCTGGTATGATGATATTGTCTCAAGGCTGCTACAGCACGGGGGTTGGCCAGGGGAAAATCTGGAGTCCTGGGAAGCCCAGGAGCCCATGGAGAGAAACGTATCCTCAGAGGAAGACCAGAGCCGGGAATATAACCTGCCGTTTACTATGGTCACAGAGCAGAAACGCTTAGATGATATCATAAGGAATTTGTCTCAGCAACCTGAGGAGCTTAAAGATATCTACACTGAGCAGCTTGTTGTACAGCTGGCTCATGACATTTTTAGGAGTCACTTGGAGCATCAGGAATCTGTCCTCAAAGCATCAAGGCGAAGAGTTGACTCAGCTTCTGTGGAATACCCTTTCCACAGACGTGTTTCTGGATTTACTAGCTCCCTGAGGACATCATCTGCTGAAGCACTTCTTCCCACCTCCATGGACATGACAAACAGCTTGCGCAGACCTCATCAAAAGCCTGCCATCCTCCGAAAGATTTCAGCAGCACAACAGCTTTCTGCTTCAGAGGTTGTCACCCACCTGGGACAGACAGTGGTCCTAGCCAGTGGCACACTGAGTGTGCTGCTTCACTGCGAAGCAGTGGGAAACCCAAAGCCCACCATCAGCTGGGCTAAGAATGGAGAGGAGGTGAAATACAGTGATAGGTAAAATAAATTACTTAACTTTTAAGAAAATAGTTAACATTTTGACTCTTCAGTTTCCATGCTTTAAGGCCAGTCAATCGTATGTACCAAACCACATTTTGCTGTAGTCTGGTTTCATAGCAGAAAGTAGGGCTGTCACATGTGAATTGGCAAACAAGGCACTATAACTCTTCAGAAAGGTCTGGATGCCGAATCAGTCTGGTGTGGCAAACAGAAGCTTTACTTTTGTTTCAGTAAATGAAAAGAAGAGGTTGTAAAGTACTGAAATAGATAAGTATGTAAGGTAGTCAACAGACCACTCCATGTCTGGAGTGCTGGGAGCTTCAGCGTATTTCCCTATTTGAAGGTGGAGATTCCTGCTGTGAAGACTGGTTTTGATATACAAAGATTGAGTATATCTTCGGATTTCAAAGTTAATCCATTCAATGGGTAGGACTAGTCTGTGACTCTCTCTTTTATTGTTTTAGACTGGTTCCAAATTTAGAGGGATGTTCATGAAAGGAATTATGTCAATACACACTTTTGTGTTTGACCACAGAGATACCAGAGAACAAACCTGAAATTTGGTTTGCTGTCAAGCAGTGTGCAGTATAGTTCCCTGGGGAAGAGTTCGTCCTTCTGCATGAGAAATGAACTGCATTTCTCACAGTGCTCCACCAGAGTCTCTCCAACATGGTTGTTGTATCAGAATGTGGAGGTAGTGAGGCTTCTGTCTTCCATGCGCGTATCCCTGTGTAAAACTGCCCCTGGGTAAAACTCAGTGGGCATTATAAACACCGTTCCCTGTGTATGTTCTGATAGAGGCTGGAAACCATGTTAAGAACATAAAAAGGACATAGAACTATTAGAGAGTGTCCAAAAGAAGGTAGTGAAGATGATGAAGGGTCTAGAGGGCAAGACATATGAGGAGCAGCTGAGGTCCCTTGGTTTGTTCAGCCCAGGCTGAGGGGAGGCCTCATGGCGGCCTGCAGCTCCCTCACGAGGGGAGCGGAGGGGCAGGCGCTGAGCTCTGCTCTCTGGGGACAGCGACAGGACCCGAGGGAACGGCATGGAGCTGGGACAGGGGAGGGTCAGGCTGGGGGTTAGGGAAAGGTTCTGCACCCAGAGGGTGGTCGGGCACTGGGACAGGCTCCCCTGGGCAGTGGTCAGAGCACTGAGCCTGCCAGAGTTCAAGAAGCATTTGAACAACACTTTCAGACACATGGTTTAATTTTTAGGTAGTCCTATGTGGAGCCATGAGTTGAACTTGATGATCCTTGATCCTTCCAATTCAGGATATCCTATCGTAAAGCTACAATAGGGAAACATCATTTGAATTTGAGGATGGTTACAGATAAGCCAGTATTTTAACAAAGTTGTATCTGTACTAAAGGACATAACATGAACTGGCTACTTTCATTTGAAAATGAATGCTGGTCATTTTAATGGTTATTACTGTGGAAACATACTCAATGACTAATTGGAGCTATCACAGTCATCTCAACACACTGATGTCTAAGCATTAGTCATCTAACATGAGTTGGTACATCCTCACTTTTACAAACTCTCTGTGTGGAGCTGTCTGCCCCTAAATGTAGCCTGAGAACTTGAGTAACAAAATACTTCTATCAATGTACCACAAAAATAATGACCTTTTTCCTGTGGGTAGCCTTTACGTACAGATCACTCCATTTATATGTGTGCAAGAGTACACAAAAAGATTATTTCAATGCCAGTCATATACTTTACTGTGTTGATAACATACATTTTTTCTCATGTGTGTACTTCAGATTTTATGCTTTGGTCCTGTTCTGTGAGGAAGTGGTATATAAGAATAGGTTGTGGATGAAGCAGTCATGTTAACTGACGTGGTACAACAAAGCAGTCCAAGGATCTGCTAGCAGCTCTTTCTGCACAAGACAGTGACCTCAGTTAAGACATCTGACTGTAGTTAGCAGGTCAGCTTTGGAAATGAGAAGACACAGAGTCAAGGTAAAAATTAATTTCCAGTGTGGTGCCTGTGGACTGTCAGTGAAGTCTTGATTTGGTGAAGACACATTACTCTTTCTGCGCAGTTACACAATCAGCTGAACTCCTTTTTCACTTTGGCAACTGAACCATTCTGTAATCGTTGCTTTCTCTAATGTACCAAGTTTTTTGGTTCTTTTCTCTTTCTGTGTGTGGTGGCTATTAAGTATCATGGCATTCACATAAAAAGTGGAGACTTTTGCAGGGGGAGGGGAGACTAAGAGCACGAATGTATCTCTTGTGGAGATCTCATGCAGTCTTAATCAAGACTAGAGCCTATCATATCATTATTTGGCCATACGCCTGTGAAAATATCTTCTTGGCCCCCCAGAAGTTGCATATGTAGATTTTCATTGCCAGTGGTTATATCCTGTTGGAATTATGCCATTAAGTGATTAATTTTTTTCTCTATTTAAAATGACTATGATTTCTGTAGCATCCTTGAAAGGGAAGTGAGGTTACATGAAGTCCATGTATGGCTAATGCTGGCCACTGTGCTCATGAGAAAATTACAAGTTTAACTCACACAAGCAGCCATGGTGTAGCAGCAGACAGATACATTTAGTTGAGAATAAAACAGTCTTATGATTTCTGAAATTTTAGTTTATATTATATACATACACCTTTTACTTTACAATGGCTTTCAACTTTTCTTTTCCATTCAGTTTGGCCTTACTTCAGCCTTAAATGATATGCTGTATTTCTGAATTATCAGGCAACCGTGTTAGCTTAAATTTTCTGTCAGAAAAACCCAGGAAAGTACATTTTATTTGCTGATTAGTAGAATTAGTCATTGACACCTCTTCCTTAATGGCTGAAGCAATTTTCACTATATCAAATTCTTTCTGTATTCATCATTTGTGCTTCCTCCAGGTTGGTGGGTAGGGAAGAAAACGAGCAGTGCTCTGAGCTTCAGAGATGCTCAGAATCTGTAACTTTGGAGTTAATGGAAGTTAAGAAATTATGGTGCATATAAAAATTGGTTTGTGGATGTTTTGCTGGGTTCTTGACAGCCATGTTCTGGCTTTGGCTCAAAATGCTTTTGCTGGTTGCCAATCAGCTGTGTAAATGAAAGCCACAGTTTAAGCAGTCTCCCAGTGTATTGCTGTAAACTGCAAGGTCATCTGTGTGTGGTACATTTGCGCTGTCTTTCAGCTCTGTAGTTTGTCTATTTTTTTACTTTACCATCCTTTGAATGAAGAAAAAATAAATTAAATTTTTTTAAAAAAAGAACCAGTTTTCCATGTGCCTTCGTCTCTACCAGTATGGTAGAGCAGTGCTTTCAATGAGAGGAGTCAAAGAGTCATGCTGCAGACCAACTCATGCCCTACTGAGTATATCAAAACTGGTTGTAGTTGTTTTGTATTGTGATTTTTAGAGTGTAAACTATTGGTTTTAGGTTGGATGATGGCTATCTGAATTGTCTGTTACCAAATATTGGTATAAAGGCACTTTCACATATCTTTGCTGTGAGTGTTGTCTGGATGTTGTCATCGTGCCATGGATGTCATAGAAAGGTGTCATAGAAATGAATGGATTTCTATCAACTATTTCCATGAGCAGTGCTATCCACCGAAAAGCATTTATGTCTACTGCTATGTAGATCTACTTGCAAAAAATGAATTTGTTTAGCCCCAGTCTGTGTACTGTTACAACAAAATGTAACACAGGCCTAACAAAAATGTTTGCTTTTAGTTATCAGTAGAATGAAATCAAATGATACAAAAAGCTGCAGAATTTGAAAATATCTGTGCGGTTCCAGTAAAAGATCCTTGACTTGAGTCTGCATTTTCAACCTTAATGCATATTTAACATAGATTTTCCTATTCTCTTCTAAAGTTAAAATGTTGGGTTGATACCAGCATGGATTCTGAGTGCAGTTTCAGAGCCTGCCAGTATCCATCCCAAAGTCTGGAGAATTCTATAAATGCTGGAAAACACTTCATTTAAATAAAATAAAATAAAATAAAATAAAATTAATAAAACAAAACCTTCTTTAGGAAGAAATTTTAAACATGAAAATTTTTGAGGGTTTTATGCTTTACTCAGTAAGACTGACAAGAAATATCTTTTTTTCCAAGTATGCTGTGACTTTCGTCAGTGGAAACCCTTCAGTACTAGATAACTCCAATGTATTTTCTAAGCAGACATGAAGCAGAATCTAAACAGTAGATGGTACAGAGTCTGTGGTAGGTTTTTACTACATGCCATCTGAATTAGTCACCGATCTAGGTCATGTAAAATATATTTGTGTCTTGGAGACAATGCAGTATGAAGCAACTGAGATGAGGCTGATTAAACATTAAGCTTTATTATTTTAAGTCCATAAATGAGATTCTGAAGACATGTTGGTGACAGAAAAAATTACTACAGCTGGTATTTTTTCACTGCTGACAAGCAACTCAAAACCTAACAAAAATAGCAATCTATGAGCAAATAGGGAATCCAGCCAAAATCTTTCTATACAAAGGGGGGTAACAAAGTATCTACTTTGAAGAAAAGCAGCTATGCCAAATTGTGACACACAAATTGTAGAATTATTGAGAAGATTTTTGCTTTCTAGAGAAGGACATTAAAAGGTGAAATGAAAAGGTGAGATGATGGATCTAGGTTGGAATTTTTATTTTTAAAATTAGTTACCTATCTGGCCTATTTCTATTCCTAAAAAAAAAAAAAAGGTGCTAGATTCTGTGGTGCCTTAGACTAGCAGAGAGAGATTTGCATCACCAGAGTTGATTAACAGCTAACAAATTACGATTTTTTTGCGGTTTACATGTTATAATATTAAGAAAGCTTTTTTCTCAACCTGAAGGTGACAGAAACATTTCTAAAAGCATTTTTTTTAATGTTTGTGCATATTCTATGTAGGACTGACTGATCAGCCCATATACTGTATTAGCACACATGCAAGCAGTACACACATAGTTTTAACTATTATGTGCTGGTATAACTGCGACAAATTCTGAAGCTCTAATGAATTCCACGTAGAGACTGAGTAAGTCAGTGCTAAAACAAATTTATATATGATATTGATGCATGCTAAAAGAAGTTTTGTAAGTAAATAAATTTGCTGGACACTAGCATTGTTAGCAGTAGCTAACTAGAAATCTGCCCTACTAAGCGGTAAAAATTAAAAGAACCTTGAAATCAGAAGTGCAGAAGAGATTCTTCTAACCACTGTTTTTGTGGGTGGTGGGTGGAGGTTTTTTGGTTTTCTTTTGTTTTTTGTCTGTGGGTTTTGGTTTTTGGTGTTTTTTGTTTGTTTGCTTTGGTTTGGTGGGTTTTTTTGTTTTCTTTTTTGCTGTGCAAGCAAAGATGCAATTTAAAGATGATTAATGTTTGTTTTGTAAATATGCATTTTACTAGGCACTTGCAAAATTCCATTGACATAAGACAGCTCTCTCCTTTTATTATTAATTATTATTATTATTATTACTTTAAAAGGGTCAAAAAAGAATTTCAACTCAATCTTTTTCTATAATATATTTTGATGCGTGGCCCTAATGTGGTTTGTTTTAGACAGCTACCACCCACAGTGTTTTGAAAACACTCTTCTACTGCTTTTTAGCCCATGAGACAACAGTTTTCAGTCAAGGGGATGAGGGAAAGGAACTCATCAGTTCCAGTATCTGAAAGCGGGCTTTTTTAGCATGTGTTTGACAGGCATATCCCTCCCTTACTTTCACCCTTGAGGCCAATCACAGCCCCAGCTAAGAGTTTTACTTAGAACAGCTGCTGAAAGTTTCTGATGAGAAAAGTAATTTATCTTTAGGCTTTATCAACAGTTTCAGCTAAAAATTTAAAAGAAAGGAACAGTAATGATGAAATACACTGTGCAGAAAATGAGGGTACATGAACGCAAACTGATGGAGTTATGCCACCATAAAAATGGATTATTTGTGAACAGAAACAATTTATAACAGTGTTAAGGCTGTATTCGTCCCATCTAACTGTGGGCAGTGCACTGAGATCACAGTCAGCTCTTCCTATTGGCAGAGACGGTTGACTCAGCCCAAGGAGGAGCTGAGTATTCCTTTCTATCTTCACTGACTACTCGGGGAGCAACAAAACTACTAAGTTTGCACAAACTGCCTAGTAATCTAAGAATCTGGAGTCTATTTCAGGCTCTGATACTCAGCCCATGAGACACTTCACTTCTTTCTGCCCAGCTTCAGCAGGTTTTATGACTCTTACATGCAATATGTCTTTTTCTTTGCTGTTGCTGCTCCTGCTTTGCAGAACTGGGAGGCAGGAGCTAGGCAAGTCATTTGACAACATCACACAGGAACTGACAAAGCAAAGGTCTTGCCACAGACAGATGTCCTAGATGCAGGGCAATCATTCTCTAATACACATAGCAACATCAGCAGAAGTGGGAATTAGATTAAAATATAGTTTAAATAATCACAGCTTACAGTCACAATGTGAGACTTTGAACTTCTTAATAGACTTTTAAATATAACTTTAGGGCATAAACTGTAAAAATAATAAATTAAAGGTCATCTAAATCTGTAAAAATCCTAGTAAATATATTCATGCTCACACCAACTAAGAGACCTCTGTCTCCTTCTTTCTGCTTTACTCCAGGATGCTTCTTCAGCCTGACGACTCCTTGCAGATTCTAGCGCCTGTGGAGGCTGATGTGGGTTTCTATGCTTGCAATGCATCTAATGCTCTGGGATCCGACTCTGTGTCCATTGCTGTCACTCTAGCAGGTAATGGTTCACTGTCTGTGATCGCACAATGGTCCCTGCCACTTGTGTGATTCTGGAGAGAAATAGTCTGTGGGATAACAGCTGGATCTGGAAGGTGGTTGGGGAAGGTGGCTCAACAGAGGCACAAGTCAGTGAAAATTCAGGGAATGTGTTTTGGAAAGCCCTGAGGCATAGTCCAGTTTTCACAGACAGTTCATGACATTTGTGTCTTTATGCAAATGATCAATACTTTTTCTCACTTGCTAAAACTGAAATGTACTCTCAAGAAACTGCATATTCTCATTATTCTCACTTATGGGCAGTGCAGTTAAAGCTCCCCAGTTTGTATGCCTTGTTTTAAACCTATTGCTGGTCTTTTCAAGTCTGACAGACCGGTCCAAGAACTTACTCAACTGAAAGTTAAAGAAGCCTACAAAATACCAGAGATGAAGAACTAGTCCCATGTAGGACCAGGCTGTGTATTGTGTTTGATCCACTGTGGCATGTGTATAGCTGGCACTCTCAATCACTGTCAAACAGAGGTTCAGAATACATTAACTTCTATACTTATATTTCTCTAGTAACGGTTCAGTTCTACAGCAGACTAAATATCCTTTGTTAGTTTAGAATTCAGTTACAAAGAAATCCCACCCAAATGCAACTCAAGGGAAATCCAGAAGTGATGCATGAATCCAGCTTCTTCAAAGTAGATTGGTAGACAGTGTCAGCAGGCTCTCAAACACATCTGGATTGGTAGGACAGGCACACAACAGCAAACATGAATGAGAGGCAATTGGGTAAAGACGAAGATAAAAGAGTTACAGTTAAGGACTGTGACAAGACAGAGAGATTTTGGAGAAAGCAGGATCCTATTTATCACAAAGCTAAAAGGAGACACACCTGGCACTTAGGGACACGGTTTAGTGGGTGACGTTGGTAGTAGGGTGATGGTTGGACCAGATGATCTTGAAGGTCCCTTCCAACCTTTATGATTCTGTGATCAGGAATGCTAGAAAGCTTATTGACTGTTCAGATCTCTCCATTTCACTGTTCCAACTGAAGAATGTGAAAGCATTTGAACGCCTCCGATGTGCAGGCCATGACCATCACCTATCAGTGTATCCATGTGTGTTTAGAGGGAGGAGTAGCTGTTGATGAACTTGATTTTTGTTGTTGTTGTTAGCAAATAATCTGGGGCTGGATGAGCATAAAGGAAATATAAGTATGCATCAATGGCCAGAAGCAAAGCTCTCATGATAAATATGCCAACAAGAAGGAGGCCTTGTCTGTCCCACAGAAAGAGAACATCTGAATCTTGCAGGATAGAAAAGGAAGAGCTACTTACTACACATAGACAACCAAGAAAATGCACTACTTTTTGCACTACTGTAGGTCAGGATATCTTGCTGAAGCCAGAGCAGCAGGGCAATGGTGCTGCTGCTAAAGCACTGTACTGTTTTACAAGGAGCAACTCCACAGTAAACTTCTTGTGTTGCACCAGCAAGAAACTGAACATGAAGTTAAAAAATGGTCAGTCAAAACTGCTATCCTGTCCATGTTGCTCCAGTCATTTTAAAAAATGTAGTCTTTGCACAAGGTAATTTGCAGAGACAAGTTCATGTGAAGCTATAGAAAAATAAACTGGGCATTATGTATACATAGAATCATAGAATCATAGAATCATAGAATGGTTTGGGTTGGAAGGGACCTTAAAGATCATCTAATTCCAACCCCCCTGCCATGGTCAGGGACACCTCCCACTAGATCAGGTTGCCCAAAGCCCCATCCAGCTTGGCCTTGAACAATTTGTGGCCCTCGCTATCCATGAGGAAATGGTTGGCGACCTGCTACGACACTTGGATGTACGCAAGTCGATGGGGCCGGATGGGATCCACCCGAGGGTACTGAGCGAACTGGCAGAGGAGCTGGCCAAGCCGCTTTCCATTATTTATCGGCAGTCCTGGCTATCAGGGGAGGTCCCAGTCGACCGGCAGCTAGCAAACGTGACGCCCATCTACAAGAAGGGCCGGAGGGTAGACCCAGGGAACTATAGGCCTGTTAGTTTGACCTCAGTGCCAGGGAAGCTCATGGAGCAGATTATCTTGAATGTCATCACGCGGCACTTGCAGGGCAACCAGGCGATCAGGCCCAGTCAGCATGGGTTTATGAAAGGTAGGTCCTGCTTGACGAACCTGATCTCCTTCTATGACTAAGTGACGCACTTGGTAGATGAGGGGAAGGCTGTGGATGTGATCTACCTTGACTTCAATAAGGCTTTTGACACCGTTTCCCACAACATTCTCCTCAAGAAACTGGCTGCTCGTGGCTTGGACTGGCGTACGCTTTGTTGGGTTAAAAACTGGCTGGATGGCCGGGCCCAAAGAGTTGTGGTGAATGGAGCCAAATCCAGTTGGAGGCCGGTTACTAGTGGAGTCCCCCAGGGCTTGGTGCTGGGGCCGGTCCTCTTTAATATCTTTATCGATGACCTGGATGAGGGGATCGAGTGCACCCTCAGTAAGTTTGCAGATGACACCAAGTTAGGTGCGTGTGTTGATCTGCTCGAGGGAAGGAAGGCTCTGCAGGAGGATCTGGATAGGCTGGAGCGATGGGCTGAGGTCATCTGCATGAAGTTCAACAAGGCCAAGAGCCGGGTCATGTATCTGGGGCGTAACAACCCCAAGCAGTGCTACAGGCTGGGAGAAGAGTGGTTGGAAAGCTGCCTGGCAGAGAAGGACCTGGGAGTACTGGTTGATAGTCGGCTGAATATGAGCCAGCAGTGTGCTCAGGTGGCCAAGAAGGCCAACAGCATCCTGGCTTCCATAAGAAACAGTGTGGCCAGCAGGGCTAGGGAGGTGATTGTCCCCCTTTACTCGGCTCTGGTGAGGCAGCACCTCGAGTACTGTGTTTAGTTTTGGGCCCCTCGCTACAAGAAGGACATTGAGGTGCTCGAGAGAGTCCTGAGAAGGGCAACGAAGCTGGTGAGGGGTCTGGAGAACAAGTCTTATAAGGAGCGGCTGAGGGAGCTGGGGTTGTTTAGCCTCGAGAAGAGGAGGCTCAGGGGAGACCTCATCGCTCTCTACAGTTACCTTAAAGGAGGCTGTAGCGAGGTGGGGGTTGGTCTATTCTCCCACGTGCCTGGTGACAGGACGAGGGGGAATGGGCTAAAGTTGCGCCAGGGGAGGTTTAGGTTGGATGTTAGGAAGAACTTCTTTACTGAAAGGGTTGTTAGGCATTGGAATGGACTGCCCAGGGACGTGGTTGAGTCGCCATCCCTGGAGGTCTTTAAAAGACGTTTAGATGTAGCCCTTAGTGATATGGTTTAGTGTAGGACTTGTTAGTGTTAGGGCTGAGGTTGGACTAGATGATCTTGGAGGTCTCTTCCAACCTAGACGATTCTGTGATTCTGTGTGAATTCCAGGGATGGGGCATCCACAGCTTCTCTGGGTAACCTGTGCCAGTGCAACACCGCCCTCATAGGAAAAAATTTCCTCCTTACATCTAATCTAAATCTTCCCCCTCTTAGTTCAAAGCCATTCCTCGTTTTCCTATCATACCTCTCCCTGACAAAGAGTCCCTCTCCTGCTTTCCTGTAGGCCCCCTTTAGGTACTGGCAGGCCACTATAAGGTCTCCCTGGAGCCTTCTCTTCTCCAGGCTGAACAACCCCAACTCCCTCAGCCTGTCTGCACAGGAGAGAGAGGTGCTCCAGTCCTCTGATCATCTTCATGACCCTCCTCTTGATTCACTGTAATAGATCCATGTCCTTCTTGTGCTGGGAGGCCCAGAGGTGAATGCAGGGTTCCAGGTGGAACAGAAGAGCAGAAGAGCAGAGCAGAGGGGGAGAATCACCTCCCTTGACCTGCTGGCCACACTGCTTTTGATGAAGCCCAGGACACAGTTGGCTGTCTGGGCTGCAGGCACACATTGCTGGCTCATGTTGAGCTTTTTGTAAACCAACTACCCCAGGGTGCCTTGACATTATTTCCAGGAGGATCTGTTCCATGACCTTTCCAGGCACAGAGGTGAGGCTCACTGGTCTGTAGTTCACCAGGTCCTCCTTTCTGACCTTTTTAGAAATGGAAGTGATATTTCCCTTTTTCCAGTCACTGGCGATTTCACCTGACTGCCGTGACTTTTGAAATATGAGAGGCTTGGCAGATCCATCAGCCAGTTCCCTCAGGACCCTGGGATGCATGTCATCAGGCCCCATGGACTTGTACCTGTTCAATTTCATCAGGAGGTCTCGAACCTGCTCTTCACTTACAGTAGGAGGGACTCTGCTCCCCCAGCCCTCGCCTACAGGTTCAGGGAAAAAAGAGATATGGGAAGCCTGACCGCCAGTGATGACTGACCGCCAGTGATGACTGAAGCAAAGAAGTTGTTGAGCACCTCAGATAGAGCTCCCTGCTCGTCTGTCAGAGGGCGTACACTCTTCTCGGCCTTCTTTTCTGGTCAAGGCACCCAAAGAATCCCCTCTTGTTATTTTTTGTATCCCTTACAATGCTTAGTTCCATCTGTGCCTTGGCTTTCCTGGTCCCATCCCTGCACATCTGGACAGTATTTCTGTACTCTTCCCAGGCAACATCTCATTGCTTCAACTGCCCTTGCATTTCCCTCTTGCACCTCAGTTTGACAGGATAACAGTCATTTGCTTGTACAAGGCTTGGTAGTCTTTTGGTAACATCCTTAATGCAAGCCCCTGTTAAGCAGCAGGCTTCTCTCAAGAGCAGATTAGGTCGGCAGATGGTCAGATCCGTGCCTCTGTACCTCTCAGAAGAAAGACTCCTGCCACTATCACTCATCTTCTTTTCCTAGTTGGACTGGTTGTTACGCGGGGAGCAGACTGGGCTGTGTTACTCAGCTCCACTCACCCAGCAATGGGTCTTCCTTTTCCAGTCTGCAGGGGGGTGAAGCAGTTCTGTAAGGGCACCTCAGACTCTGGGGGAAACTCTTCCTCCTGCTGGTGCTTGTTGTTGCCAGCTTCTGCTCTCCAGCTTTATTGAGCCCCCTCCCTCCAGTGAGTGCGGGTGAGGGGGTTTCAGGCTGTTTGGCTGTGGGCTGTGGGTCCCCTGCAGACCATGCTAGAATCCAGCTAACTCCTCCTCAGCCTCCCTGATTCTACACAGCCTTCTCACTGCCTCCTGCAGCTGTGGCAGAGGAAGACCAATAGCTTTTCTGTTATAATTGTCAAGGCTGTAGTTTAACTTTCTTAGATGAATTAATATTCATGCATCCCAGACTCAAGCTGAACTCTGCTTAGGAGCTGCTATACATTTTCATCTCCCATCCAAGGTAAAGAGCTGAACCTCTTATAAAATTAGGCCATAAACATCAAAATGAGATACTGAGTAGTTTTTGGAACAAAACACATTTTGGCATAATGGGAATACTTTTTCAAAGGAAAATTGGAAAGCTGAGACCACCTTTAGATGAATCAGGACTGGGACTGAAACCTTAGTTCATTGAAGAATTTACTGATTAGTTTAGCACATGCCTGGAAGAATGACAGTGGACTGTGTTTCCATTTTTTTCAATAGTTTGATACTCTTTTATTGGTTAAGCAGCTAACAGACTTTTAATCTTTTGATGAGATTGTGGAACACAATCAGGAAAAAAAAAGGCTGATGGATAACTGGAGAATAACTAGAGAATTTTTCTTCCTTTATGGTTTAGACATCAAAACTTTTGGAAATATTTCAGCAATAAAATGTAATATATTACTTTACTGTTCTTAATCATTAAAGGCACAGAAAGTAAAATATGCATATATATATAGACTGATATGACAGGAATTCCAAGTGAAAAACATCTTTTAAAAGTCCTGGAAATATGGCTCTATGGAAAAAAATAATAATACTTTAGGCTGAATTAAACTTTCAGGACTCTGCATGATCTCAATGAAACCAAATTCTTTTCCTCACCTCCAGCTTTTCTTCCTTGCTTACCTCCAAATTAATGGACAAATGAAACCTGGGGGAGACATTAGCCTTAAACCTCCAACTTCTAGAGTCAAATGAAAACATTTGATCCTGTTTTGTATCTGATCATCTATTTAAAGGGGAAAAAAATGTGTTTCTAGATTTTTGGATAAAGATGAATTTGAAAATACAGCACTGAGACAAAAATAGCCCAGCCCTGCACAATTTAAAGCAATGTTGTCATCCTGTTCCCCTTCTGCCAACATCCTGCCTGCAAAGCATTTTGGCTGGGAGAGAGGGTTGCCTTAACACAAGTATGCCACCTCTGCTACTTCGTTCCCCTCTCTCAGAGCTAAGCCTGGGTATCTCTGAGTTTTGTGTCATATTGGCATGCCTTTACGGTACCCCTACAGTATAATCTGTAGAAGTCTCCTAGAGTCACTGAAGGCGAACTCCATAGCTAACCCCACACAGACAGGCACAACAGCAGGGGAACACCTTGACCCACTTGTTCACAGTCACCAATGTTGGAAGCACACTGAAAACAATCTGAAATGTTTTTTGCAGGTGAAGCAGGTATCTTTGTTAGAGATATACAATGCATAAAACTGTTACTACAGGCCTTAGATAGAGCAAACTGGTTATCTGATGGAGAAGATCTTGCTTGTCTTCTTATACCAGCCATTATGAGAAAACCTTTTGGGTACAGTCAAGTCTTCCCAGTGCCATTGGTTCCACTATAGGTTAAAGAAGACATGATTGATGTATAGAAACAGCTTGGACGTTGCTCCAAACATCCAGCACTGCTAATGTGCATGTAGCCATCACCCAGGCTTCTTTGTACTATGTTTGGACTTTGGCAAAGGGTGGTGTTTTGGTTGCAGTATTAGGCAAACATCTTGCTGCAGTTCCAGTTGTACTGCTGTTTATTGATTCAGCTGGTTCTCATATGTGTCCACATGACTTTAATGTTGTTCGGCCTCTGCACTAAGTATCCTTTCTTTTTTTTTTTTTTTTTACTCTCAAGACAGCTTTTCCCATAGAATCCAGTGCCATTATAATATTATAAAGAGCAGGTGGTCACATACTTCTATGTTTTCCCTTATCCACCTGTCCTATATAGGACATATATATATTCATATATATATATATATTCATATATATATTCATATATATATTCATACAGAGTGTACACGTCCAGCTGTCCTGTGTGAGTCTAGTGTGCTGGGTCTGATAAACTGTTGTGCTTCTTTTATACAGGAAAGCCACTAATAAAGGCATCAAGAGCTACTGTGATCAACACTGAGTTGCCTGCTGTCACTGTTGATATTGGAAGCACGGTGAAAACAATCCAGAGAGCAAATGTTACCATTAACTGCCAGGTTGCAGGTGAGAAATGACTTGGTCTTCCATGCCACACTTTCAGCTATGAATTTCTGTGGAGTTGTTTGCTAAATCAGTGTCTCCAGGTACAGCAGCTGTGTGAAACCACAAGTTCTTCCTAGTCCTCAGACAAAATTCTTTGCTTTCATTAATTTTTAACATAGAAATTGTCCTCCTTTTATCAATCCCACCAAGAAAAGTGTAGGGTCTTAAGAAAGCTGGTCTGAGATGGAATGACAAGTATCTTTGTTGGAGATACACAGTGTATTGAGGATACAAAAAAACTGATTTGAATTCCTACCTGTTGGGTGTGTAAGGTAAGAATACAGGAGCATGATCTGACTCATTTCCTCAGTGATGGGACTCTCCAAGTACATTTCAGTTAGCTACTTCTTTTCTTGCCAAACTCCTTTTTTTTTTTTTCAAGTGAAGGACATAATAGTATAGTCCTTTTCTGATTTTTTCTTTCATTTTGGAGTGCAAGAATTTAGAGTAATTCCACTGAAACAGGCTTTTCCCTGAAACTTTTTCCAACCAAAGACTGAATGCCCCTCACTCTTAGAATGGCAGTTTGCCTCTTTTCAATGGTGACCAAAAAAGATTGACCTTTCCTGTCTGTAGCTGTCTTGACCTGTTAGTGGTAATGGTATTGGTATGGGATGGAGAGGTGGAGAAAGAGAGAGAGATGGGAAATCTCTAAAGACCCAGGGTCAGATCTTTAATTCATTAAACTTTCATGCATACTAGAGGGGGAAAAGGAGGGGAAGGGAGTGGCTTACAAAACCCAAAGTGAGCCATTTTAAGTGTTACACAAATATCTGTGGAGGCTTGTAGGAAGTCTCTTGCTGTAGCTTCTTCTCTCTAGCAGCTACTTCAGATGATTGCAAATAAGCATCTGCACTACAAACATACAAATGTCCCTCTTTCCTTAAACTGTCTGCTCACTTTAAACACAATGGTTGTGAGTTTTCCTTCTTCACGTGCTGCCAACCACACCCCTATCGAGTTTGCACTACTTGGTCATCTCTCCTCTAGCAAAACGTGCACAATAGCTGTGCAAACACTAGGCTGGGAGCTGGGATACCAATGTATTAATTACTCGCAGTGGGATTAATGAAAGAAAAGTACAGTATCTAGAGGTTCATGAAGGAGTAAGTGCAACAATCCTGTTGTCCTCTCCTCAGACTCTTATTGCAACCAGACTGATATTCAATGCTTTTCAAGGAAGATGTAGATAAAAGTATTATGGTCATTAAGGCCATATATGTTCCCACACATATAAAGTGGAAGAGGTCAGCTAGCTTCCTCAAAGTCAGGGTGCTCATGTCAAAGCTAAGAATAGAACCCGTGTTTCCTGTCTTCCTGTTGCGTATCTAGTTTTTTAACAATTAACATAATTCCTGTTAAATAGTCATCAGTATGATTCATGATGATAGATTATATGCAAAGATCTTTTTGCCAGTCTTTTCTCTCTGATAACCAAGGACAGAGACCATGACAGAATGCAAGAGAATGGCACGTAGGTGCACCATGGGAGATTCAGACTGGACATTAGGAAAAATATTTAACTGTGATGGTGTGCCTTTACTGGACCAGACTTCCTAGAGAGATAGTTGATGCCCTGTGCCTGTCAGTGGCCAAGAGGCAAATGTATTGAGGGTAATATTGAGGCAAAGGTATTGAGGGTAATGCCCTCAATAAAATGATTTAACTTTTGGTTAGCCCTGAAGTGGTAAGGTAGTTGGACTTGACAATCTATGTAGAACTACAGGGTCAGCAGGACAGCAGAATAAGTACTTATATGATAAACACTAAATGTAAGGATCAGTTATAACATATTCTAAAGCTGCTCTTGTGGCTAAGGGACAGAAACTTGCTGCCAACAGGTGTTGATAAGCCTGAAGAAGGTTCCTTAAAAAGAAGAGAGAATGAAATTACCAGATCCTAGGAAAGAATTTTATATTGCTATTTAACTTCTTCTGAAAGGCATAAGTATTGTTAAAGTCTGTGTTCAGGACTGAAATATACAGATGTTACTTGTAAGACAAGGGAAGGCAGAATCATCTGAGTATATTACGGTTTAATTGGCCTCTGATATGAATTATTTTGGAATTATAGTCTCGAGGAAAAAGGTGCTGTGCTTTTCTTTAAGCTTGAAAAATCAGTCTCATTTAACTTGACATGACTTTGCCATTCTGTCTATGGAGGTGAAAGGATATTTTTAAAACACAGGAGATTATGGTCAAGCCCAGACTTCTCCAAAACTGAGCCTAAAGAAACTCCCCTCCAGAATCACTTAGCAACTCTGCAGAGCCTATGACTTTCAGCTAGAGAATCTTCTCCAATTTTAAGAAAGCAAACAGAGTTTCTAGTGTGGGCAATTCAAATGCTCTAGGCACTTTCACTTCCAAATGGGGTGTGGGAGCAATTTGGATCACATGAGTAACACTAGGAAGCTTTTGGTGACTTCAACATTTAAAGTATGGAGATATTCATTAGGATGCCAGAAGATTTGATCAGCAAGGCCCAAGTTGTTATTGGCAATGCAATTAGATGTGAAAGGAGGAATCTGTATAAAAAATCTGATTCTTAGAGCATTTCTCTGTGGTATCCTTCAAGGCATAAAACTTCTAACAGAGGCACCTGTCTGCAAAGCGTCATGTACCGTTAACCACTGTTGAGTCAGAACAGATTTGAAAGAGTGACTTAAAATACATAAATATCCTTCCCTGTGTATTCTTCCCTGTGTATCCTTCTCCCTCCGATTTCAGATTTTTCAGCTCTCCTAAGCATTTCTTTCTTGTGTGTTTCATCTGTATGCTGGAGGCTGTACTTTTCTAGTTCTTGCCTTGCTTTGTGACCCATATTTGTTCCTCAGCTGTGCCAGATTCTGATATATGTCAGAATATAGTGGCACAGGAAACAAGTCATCACTGCTAGATCCTTGCATTGTTATGCTTCCTTTCCCAAAAAGCTCCTGTTTTAGCAAAATCATCTTGATTGGTGTGCACAGTTCTGCTTGTTGCATACAAGCAAAGGTAGCCTTTGTTGTGCTAGACGCATGCACAGTGATGGAGGGAAAGCTGAAGAAAAATAAACAGTGAGTAACTATTCACTGCCTAAAGTTTTGTCTGCCCAGCAAAGTGAGGTTTCCAGCTGGCACTTCTCAGAATTTCAGTCTCTGCGATTGTTTCTGCAAAGTGAACACATTCAGCCTTCTGTCCTCGCTCATTCACCATTATCCAACAAAACTGATTGAAATGCTCTTGCTACCCCTTGTGGCAATGCTGTGCAATAATGCATTTGCTCATGGGTGTGCTGTCTGCCTCCTATTTTTGTCTTGAAATACTTGAGGTCTGTATGTGTCAGTAAAGGTGGAAGCATAACAGAAAATGAGTCTGCTGCTCCCTGACACATACAACACTTCTTATTTTCCGTAAGCCAAACTGTAGGAAGTGCTGTAAGGTTTGATTTCAAAACTTCTCATTTTAGTGTAGAAACTTCACACAAAAGGCAGAGGAAGAAATCCCTTTTTAAACTAGCAGTCAGAGAAATGGTTTTGTAGGGATGCTGGACATCTTGAAGGTATAATGCTTTCATAGACTGAACACAAATACAGTGAACCTTACCTTGCTGTAATAAACCAACAACAATTCCTTGTTGGTTCTTCTAGTGAAGTGAATACAAGAAGAATCTACCTTTCTGGACTAAGACTCTAAGAGGAGCTCTCTGCAACGAGCAAATTATTTTTTTGTCTGCCTGTCTATATTTATTTACTTTAAGTCCCTATTCCTGGGAACTGAGATCATATGAGATCCTCAGTTTTCATTGCCCCTTCACCTCCTTCTTTACCTCTCTCAGCATTCCTAATCCCTCCTATTCTCACACTGTTTCCACTGACCTTCCATTATTGTCAAAAAGAACTTGAAAGCTCTACCCATGTCTTCCGGTTCAAAGGAAAGAAAGAAGAGCCTTAGCGGGAATGGAAGAAATCTCAGTCTGAGGTACTTATTACTTCCATGCCTAAGTTTGACAATAGCCATAATATGAAAATCTGTGCACTGTAACTAGTTTAAACTGCAAGAAAGAGTTGATCATCCCTTGACTAGTGTGACACTGAGAGGAAAAGTGCTGGCATGTGTGTGTGCCATCTCAGGGACTGCAGAACTGGAAGAGTCCCCATTTTCTCTCCTCTCTCCAGAACTCACCTCTTAAACTTCCTTTCCTTGCAATGGAAACATAATAAACACACAGGCTTGAAAAACTTAAGGTTTGGGGTTGTTTGCTATCCTGTGGTTGTTGGAACTCCCTTGAGGACTCTGCCTGGATGCTCCGGAAAAAATCAGAGTGAGCTTTTAAGTGGTGGTCGGCCCACCCATGCCACACAGGTCAAAGAGTAGAAGCCAGATGGAGAGCCGTGTACTGGTCCTGTCCCAGCTGGGGGTTCAGAAACAGGCCAACAGCCCATACTTTAAAAAAAAAAAGTTGAGTTATAGAAACATAAACAAGGGTAAGCATTTGGAAAACAGCATCACAGACAGAAACAATTGGTACTCTCAGTATGCCATGAAGGTTTCAGATTAGTATGTGTTATTAACTACCAAAGGTGAGAAAAATCCTACAGTCTTTTACAGCCTATTTCCTACTAATTTCTCAATGTGGATGAGACTCTCTGCCCTTACAGACCTTCCTGACTGCCAAACTCAGATGTACTCGTTCCAGATGTCTTGGCAAAGTCAACAGGTAATTCTGGAAGAGGTGGAAAAAAGGCCAAAACACTTTGATGTGGAAGAATAGGGAAAACCCTTTCCCACTTCCATCTGCACATGCTTAGTGAGGAACCTGCAATCAACCAGTCACTATAAATAGAGATAAATGGGTGGTCATTCTTAGTGAGCACAGTCAGAGGTATTTCTAGTGCCAGGATCACAAAACAGACAAATAGAGTGGCTTTTCTTTTGTAATGTGGATACACAACCGATGACGTACTCGCGGTGGGCATAGAAACATGTTGCTGTGAAATAAGGCAGGGAAAGATTTAGGTGAGCAACATAGCTTAAGCATAGTTACCCAAAAACATTCCTTTAGTCTACAATAAACACAATGGAACTGCACATTCATGCAAAAGTGGTTAACTGATTCCCACTTACAGAAGATACAGCAAATGGGATACCGTACACTCCGTCAGTTACCAGGATTAAGGATGTACTGCTCTTTACAGTAGCACACAATAACTGTTTCTCCCAGGCACAACTCCACAGGTCTGTCCCATCTATTAAAACTTCCAGTACTATTCACATAAACCAATGGTTTAGTAGTCAGTGACACTGAATTACCTGATATAGCATACATTTCAATTGAACTAAATATCAGTATATCAAGGAAATGCTCTTTACTGCAAGAGCAGCAGTCTTGATAGCTACAGACGAGAGCCTCTTTCTACAAGAGGGCACCAAATAGAGAGGGACCTTAGATCAAAGCACATGAAGGGAAGCAATTTTTCCTGTAGTGGGTTATGAATCTGTAACAACCTGTTGTCTGAACGCTTGATCAGTGAAACTGCTTTTCTGAAGATGTAAATGCCAATTGTTTGCCTACATTCAAAAAAGAAGATTGGAGTAATTCATAGAAAAGAAAGCCATGGAGGCTTCCTAAATGCACAGAAACTACTTCTGGCTTAGGAAGTTCCTAAGCTGAACATGGGAGGATGCTGGGAGAGCGTTAGCAGGAAGCATTGCATATGCTTGTCCTTTTCTTACTCTTCCTGAGGCACCAGCTTATGGCTGCTGCTGGAGACAGCATACTAGGCTAGATTAACCTTCATTCTGATCCCATATAGACTTGCTTTTAAGAGTGATGAGTTCACTGTTAACTTGTACAACCTTAGGGAATAAAAAGGAAGACTTCAATTCTGTTTTAATTCTTCTGCTCTGTCTCAGAGGTATCTAAGATATACAAGGTAGACAATGTGAAAGAGTTGACTCAACAGTTCTGAACTGCAAAAAGATGTTACTTGAAAGTCATGTTAAAAGCTTAATTGTTTTGTCTTAAACATTTTGTCTGCAGTAACTGTGACACTGTTCAGCAACTACTATATCTTACTTGTGTTACGTGTTGTCAATGTTTTTCCAGGTGTTCCTGAAGCAGAAGTTACTTGGTTTAAAAATAAGGTCAAGCTGTCCTCTGCTCACCACCTGCATGATGGGTTGCTGCTAATTGCGAATGTTTCTCTGGCAGATCAGGGTTTATACTCCTGCAAGGCAGCCAATCTTCGTGGGGAGGTAACTGAAAGCTCCCAGCTGTTTGTTCTTGGTAAGTTCAGGGTATTTTGCATGTGAAGCCGTAGGAATATGGCTGATGGCACAATTAGCCTTCAGAATTAATCAGAGAACATGGAGAGAGGGAACGACATACAGACAAAATGTTTGAACCCAGGGACAGCCCCTCCCAGCCTTGACATATCCGGTTTCACTCTTTCAGACCTACTGGCTAAGAAAAGCATTTATTAACAATTTCTTAAAGTGGCTCTCTTGAGATGAGATTGATGCCACTTTTTTCCCTGTGAAGTGCTCTGCTTCTGCTTGGCAGTCTTTCTGGTACATGGCTGTGTGGTACTGACCCATTTCGTATCAAACAGGTGCATAAACACAGTGCACTTTAAAAAAACACTTCCCAAGTTCAGTGAAGGGTGAAGTTTACTTTTTCTTGGGTTTCCAAATAACAGGCAGAAAGCCTGTCTGGGTGATTTGAAAAGACAATGTCAGCTGTGAAATATGGGTGGAAGTGTTACCTGGTGGTAACTGAATGTGTGGGAAAGGGCTTTCCTTTCCTAGCAACTCACCTCTATTATTTCTCCCTGCCTGGAAGATGAATGATCCAACCAGACTATGTAAATGCTTTAGTACATTTGATAGTGAAGTGTCAAATTTTGAAACCATGTTATTGGTACAAAATCACTAAAGCAGCCAGTACAGCTCTCATCTTTCATTACTGGAGTGAGCATAGGTCTTATGGATGATAGAGCTTCCAGAGGAAGTTTTAAAGTGAGATTTCTTACAGTTTCACAGATAACACTAAAGTCCCTGTAACAGCATTCACATGATTCCCTTATGAATCCAGACTGGCTCTAGAAACTGAGTTGAAAAAAAAACTACAATAAATATCAGCTGGGTTTCAGGCTGTACATCAGAACTCCCACAAGATTTTTAAGTCCTTTTCTGACCTCTAAAAATGGCTTATTTTTTAAAGGTTCAAAGTTACTGTGGGTTATGTAAGCTTTTGCTTTTAGGCAAATCACATTTTTAGTTTCTTGGTGGAAATAAATAGTTCAAGCATCCATGTACTTCTGGTGTTGAATATGCTGAGCAGCAGAAATATTGCTCAGTTTGTGCTGTGATCTTATTGAAAAGTGATGAGGCCACCATTCACTTTAATCAAATATTCTATAATTTCCACAACAAAAAGAATTCAGAATGATAGGCAATGCAATCAATTTTTAAAATAGTGTTACTGTTACTAAAGGACTAAATCGTGCAGTTCTCAGTGTAGACTGATCCTCTTGAGCTCTTTGAGCTCTTAGTCCTTTGGAGCTCTGCCTAAGTATACCACAGGATTTGACAGGGTTATAACCATATTTAGTCAGGGCTTGATTCAGTCTGTAGCAGACATGAAAAGTTTTCCAGTGACTGCCATGGACATTTGATTAGGCTGCTATGCTGTATAAATTTGCCCTTTATTCCAAGCTGCTGTATCTCCTGATACCACATACTCTCATTACATATGAAAATGGTCAACCCAGAATGCCATGGTAGCCTTTAGACATAATTTCTTTTATTGTAGCCGTACTGATCTAGATGTTATTTTAATACTTTCTCTAGTGTCTTACCTAATATCAAATAAAGCACACCTTTAGTAATTTCCTGAAGTTGCATAGAGTGCCCCTTTGAAATGATAATGTTGCAACATGACCAATAATGCACCAGTGGGTAGTGGTGTTTTTTTTTCTGCTATAGTGTTGCTTATCACTTCAGTTTCCCAATCTGTTACTAGAGCCTCCACGACCCCTTCCTAACCTAGAAGACTTGACAGCAGTGCTTTTCAGCACTGGGACCAGACCTCCTTCAGTGTTGACCTCTCCTTCAGGAACAAAAATGGCCATCAGTCCAGGGAGCTCTGCTCTCATAGGTAAGTCAAGTGTTTTATGATTATTTTTTTTTTTAGATTAAAGAGGGTTCTTTACATTACAGGTTTAGATTATCTAGACATGGAGCACTGGGACAGTCCTTTGGCAGTCATAATAATTGTCAGAGTGTTTTCAGAACTTGAAAACTCTTTTTTATTCATTAAAAAAAAAAAAAAAGTCCTCTTATTAGTGTTACGCCCCAATGCTGCATGAAGAGTAAGGTCTCCATTGTGCCACACTTCATAACACCCTGTAAGAAGCAATCTGTGACCTAAAAGGCTGGCAATGTTGTTCAACACAAGACATGGAAAACTAGCAAGTCAGTTGATCTAAGAAAAGAAATGCTTGTGGATCTGTTTTTCTGTTTCTTCTGCATTTGTGTACTAGTCTTCCCATACGTCTGCTATCCGTATTGTATGTAGTCCTTCTCCAGAACAGTTTCTAGAGTTTTCCCTATCCCTCTAGCCTTGCTTTTACTCTTACAAGCTTTCTTTTAATCCTGTTCATTTCATTCTTCTTTGTTATATCACACAAGCAATGTGTGCAGAAAGCAATATAAGGAAATAATCCCCAACGAAATGTTTTCCCTGTCTTCACTATTTTTTTTTGCTTTCCATATATCTTTCTCTTCTCTACACTCCAAGTTTTGTTAGAGGCTGTAAACTCTTTTCATATCTGTGAATGTGATTTGTTTACAAAGAGAATCTTACCCTTTTCTAAAGTTCAGGGCATGTTTATTTTAAAATTAATTTTCTCACACTGATCTTCAGCCTCTAATTACTATCAGGCTCAGATAGGCAAACAGCTTCTCCAACAGTCTTGGTACTGTATATGGAGAAATCTCATCAAGTTTTGCAGTTTCAGAACAATCTTTTACCTTTTTAGAGGTAAGAATCTGAAACTTTCATCGAAGGGTCTGTAGCTGTCTGATTGTTTAAAGTTCTGGTCCCTGTACCTTCCATTATTTTTAACATTTAGTAACATTTCTGACATTTAGAAAATCCTAATTTTAGGATTTTCTTTTCACAATGGAGGCTTTCTATTTACGTTTTTAGTTTTGCGGTGTTTACTTTACCCCAGTGCTAACATCTGTGTACATTTGCAATAGCTTTTAGCATGCAGCTCTGTATTACGTTTCTGCTTGCACAAAAACTGCAGTAAAATAGTCCTTGTTGTGGGGAATATCTGAAGGTATTTATTAGTATCGAATAAATCATTTTGAGTAGGTTTTATTGTATTCACTGTTGTTAAGACTGGGTCATGCTCCTGTTTCATCCATTTCCTCTCACTTTTCCAGAGAGAGATCTTTAAGTTGCAGGGATATTTGACTGTTTGAAAGCAGTAATCAAATGACAAAGGGTGTTCTTCCCTGCCTTTGTATAACCTCTAAACTAATTTTATTTGGCCATGTTGCCCTGTACCTTGCCCTTCCACTTCAGGGGTAAAAATCTCCATGAATCTTAATAGCAAAATAGCAAAGCAGATTCCTTCTTGAGGCAATTCCCTCAACTTCACTCAAGTTTTACTGACCTGAGTTTGAGGCCTGTATTACTAAAACCTGAGGAAAGCTCCTGAGAGATTTTTCCTAATGAAAAAAACAGCATGGGATGGGCTATCTAATCAATTACTAAGCTACAGACCAGTGTGCTTTGTCGAGTACAAATATGGAAAGTTGAAAAATAAAAAAAAAAAAGTGAAAGTTAAAATATACATTGTCTGAATACATTTTCTGTAGCTGTCCCAAAGAATCTGGTTTCATTCACAAAGAGAACAACCATTACTGAAAAAAAAATAGGACTCAAGTCAGCTATTTTTTAATCTAAACCTAGATTACAGTGTACTCATATCAGTATAAATCATAGTCACAGATTCTGTGTTTTATCCCATACTTAGTCTCCCCACAGCCTTCCAGTATAGTGTGTGAGTTTATCACAGACTTCTGGAAATTGTTGTGGTGTAATCATGCAAGCAGCTAAGGACCACACAGTTGTTCACCCACTCTCCCACTACAACAGCTGGATGGGGGAGATAATCAGTTAAAAAAGATAAACTTGTAGTTGAGATAAAGGCAAATTAATATCAAATAAAAAGGAAAAAGAAGAAGGAAGGAAGGGAGGGAGGGAGGGAGGGAGGGAGGGAGGGAGGGAGGGAGGGAGGGAGGGAGGGAGGGAGGGAGGGAGGGAGAAAGAGAACAATACCCAATGCAAGTGATGCACAAAACAGTTGCTCACCACCAGCAAACCAATACCTACACCTTCCTGAGCAACACCCCTGCTTGGCCAGCTCCCCACAGTTCTCTTACTGAGCTTAACATCAGATGGTATGGAATACCCCTTTGGCCGGTTTGGGCCAGCTGTCCTGGTTCTGTCCCCTACCAGCTCCTTGTGCACTCCCCGCCTCATTGCTGGCAGGGCAGCATGAGAAGCTGAAAAGTCCTTGTATAAGCAGTGCTCAGCAACAACTAAAACATCACTGTGTTGTCAACATTATTTTCATCGTAAATTCAAAACGTAGCACCTTATCAGCTACTGTGAAGAAAATAAATTCTATCCCAGTGGAAACCAGAAGAACCTGATCCTCGGAAATTGCAGGATAAGAGAATTTGTTGAGTAGGGAATAAAATAGGACATGCGTAAACGAACAGACTGAAGCGTGAAGTAGTGTTAAGTGAGCTTTGGGAAAATGTACATGTTAAAGGAGTGGAGAGACACCAGAGGTTAAAAATGAAGTTAGAAACCTGGATAAATTCAAATAAGGGTTTGTCAGGGCTTAGGAAAAATGGGAGTCAGAGCTTCTTTAAATATTGTTTTGTGCCTTGGGAAAAATTAAAATAAAAAGAGAGAGAAAAAAAAATAGCAACAAAAAAATGAAGTTACAACTGAGAACTTGCGGAAATTAACAATGGTATAAAATACAACAATTGACAGGCTGAGCTAAAAGGAAAGGACTAGAACCTCCAGACAATCATACATCCTATGCATTTTCTCTGACATATAAGTAGAATTGTGCAATGCTTCCACCATCATGTCAGTCATTTGAAATAGTGAACTTGCTCTCCAGGATCAATTTCTATGGGCTTCTTCTACATAAAGTTTAGCAGATAAGCAGAAGGGAAATATCAGGGCCATAACACAGAAGTGTGGTTTGTAGGTCTTCCTTGCTCATAGTTAAAGATCCTTCAGCAGTCACTTCTGTGCCTTTATAATATAAACAGAAGAAAAAGTCTATTAAACATCCATGCTCTGCCCAATGGAGTCAGCAAAGCTCCCATTAAGATCTATCGTAAAATACCTTTTTTCATGAGCTGATAGGAACATTTTGTATTGGTTACTTTATTTTTTACTTCTAAAGGGTTGAGATTTCAGGCAGTTTTCTAGGCTAAGCTCATCATAGTATCACAGAATCACAGAATGGTTTGGATTGGAAGGGACCTTAAAGACCATACAGTTCCAACCCCCCTGCCATGGTCAGGAACACCTCCCACCAGACCAGGTTGCTCAAAGCCCCATCCAGCCTGGCCTTGAACACTTCCAGGGATGGGACATCCACAGCTTCTCTGGGCAGCCTGTGCCAGTGCCTCACCACCCTCATATGAAAGAATTTCCTCCTTACATCTAATCAAAATCTCTCCTCTCTTAGTTTAAAGCCATTCCCCCTTGTGCTATCACTCCATTCCCTGAGTGCCTCTCCCGCTTTCTTGTGGGCCCCCTTTAGGTACTGGCAGGCCGCTATAAGGTCTCCCCAGAGCCTTCTCTTCTCCAGGCTGAACAACCCCAACTCACTCAGCCTGTCTTCACAAGAGAGGTGCTCCAGCCCTCTGATCATCTTTGTGATCCTCTGCTGGACTCACTCTCACTGTAATGCGTCCATGTCCTTCTTGTGCTGGGGGGCCCAGAGCTGAATACAGGTGGGGTCTCACAAGAGCAAAGTAGAGGAGGAGGATCAGCTCCCTTGACCCACTGGCCACGCTTGTTTTGATGCAGCCCAGGATACAGTTGGCTTTCTGGGCTGCAGGTGCCCATTGCTGGCTCATGTCGAGCTTCTTATCCACTAACACCCCCAGGTCCTTCTCCTCACGGCTGCTCTCGTTGCCCAGACTGTATTTGTGCTTGGGATTGCCCTCAACTGAGGGGCAGGGTCTTGCACTTGGCCTTGTTGAACTCCATGAGGTTCACACAGGCCCACCTCTCAAGCCTGTCCAGGCCCTTCTGGATGGCATCCCTTCCCTCCAGGGTGTCAACCACACCACACACCTTGGTGTCATTGGCAAACTTGGTGAGGGTGCACTCAATCCCACTGTCCATGTTGCCAGCAAAGATGTTAGACAGTGCTGGTCCCAATACCAGCCCTAGAGTGACCACTTGTCACTTATCTCCAGCCGAACATCAAGCCATTGACCACAATTCTTTGAGTGCAACCATCCAGCCAATTCATTATATCATCTGGTTAGAAAGCATAGTGTAGACAGTGGCATAGACTGCTGTTTACACTGCTCTTTTGCAACTGTTGGAAGGATGTATATAGTTCTGCATTTCTCTCCAGACCTCATGTTCATTGCCAGGTTGTATAATACCCACTTCTGTGTAATCTGCAGATCACAAATCTGAATGCCATGTCTTACTTCAAAGCAGGAGCTAGAGCACCCATCAGCTCAGAATTATTTCTGGTTTTGACAGTAGTGGGAACTGACAGTCAGTGATGAGCGGCAGACAGTCACCTGCTTTCTAACATCCTCGGTTTATGGTAGGCACACACAGGCTTTATAACACACACGCATAGAAACAGTAGTAAATTTTCGAAGTGACATTTCTTTGGAAAGCTTTCAGGTTAGATCTTAATCTTATGAACGTTTCTGGGTTTGAGAATTCTTTTTTAATTTTCATTACAGTTTTCCTGAATGTTAATAGTGAAACAGCTATGGGAGACATTTCCCTTTTCCTCAGAAAATAAATAACATACGTATATATATATCCTATGTTTGCTTCATAGTAATAATTTCTGTTTTTTAACAATATTCATTACCATATGACTTTTATAAGGCCTGATTAATTCATGGAATTGTCTTTTTGAACTCAAGAACATCCTAAATTCATGTATTTTCAGTAGATTTTCTTTATTTATGCTACCAGTATCAGTGAATTCTTTGACGCAACTCCCTGAACACATTTCCATGGGTCCTGAGCATTTTAAATGTTTATTTGGCAAAATCAAAATTGTATGACCCAGTGTTCACGACTTCTGACAGTTGTGCAGAAAAGGGTTTGGGGCTATAAAGAATTTTTGTTTTCATTTAGGTTCAAGCTTATGGTGTCCTGTATGTGAAAACATTCCAGTGAGAAACTGAAAATCTTACAAACTGGCAGGAATTCACTACAATTTCATAAATTTGATGTAACTTCATTGGAAACCTTTGTTGACTTATCAAAAGATGCAAAATATAACACAAAAATATTTCCTTATCTTAGCACAGAAGAATACTACAATCATTGCAGTTACGTGGCATAGTGAAAACTGAAGCTTTATAAAGATGAATTACATTTAAGTGAAGAAAATTCCAGGAACATGGGAAGATAGGTCAGGAATTAATATTTCTAAGAATATAGAAATGTAGGAGTACATATGAAAGGTCACAATGAAGGAAAAAACAAGAGGAAGGAGAGTGTATTTTGATTGCTTTTAGCAGCACATTGTTTCTTGGCATGTGCTGCTTTATCTAAATATTTTGTTGCAGATAAGCTGCATGAGTTGCATAGAAAATGGCTGTGAACACATTTGATAAATCATTCCCCAAAGCTTCAGGTTAATGCCCCACATGTTGATAAATATCAGCAGAAATTTTTATCAAATGTGAGGACGTTTGAAAATATAGTTTGCAACTGAGGAAATTGAAGGAGGGATTTTGCATTGTACCCTATATATAGTTAAATACAGGTTTTTGTCTGTATTTATGAGGCATCCACAGGAAACGATGCACCTTTATTTCAGAATGCAAGACAAGCTCATGAATTTAGAAAGAAAGAGAAGCATAAATATGTAAAAAAGCTAGGACGTGAAACGAAAAGTACATCTAACTTGGCACAGTGCAGGGCTTAAGTAATGTCTCTAAAAACAAAAAAAAAAAAGGCAACCCAGAAATATTAGATATTGTAGTAATGGAAGCTAGGCTATCTGTTATGTATACCTGCAATGCATACTTTTAAGGCTTACTATACATTGATGAGATGTTCACATTTTGACCAAATATATATAGATAGATAGATAACAGCTTTTTTATTTTTTAAATCAAAAAGGAAGATACCATCATTATGTAAATTCTTGGCCTTTATTCTGGTTTTTTGCTTTGGATTAAATGAAGCTGGTGCAAGTCCTGGAGCACTATGGCTATTCTAATGAATCTGGAGACGTGACTGACCCTATTAGAAAAAGTCAGGGCATTTATTTGAAAAATGGTTTTCATCCCCTTTTATTGCCTACTCTAGTCTCATTGGAATCTGAGCTGTGCTTTTGCACCTCTAAATAGGATAAACACCATTTCCCTACGTCACAGAGACATTATGAGGACAAAGACATGGAAAGATACTGATCCAGTCAGCTCTTCCAGTATTGCGACTGTGTAATTATCATATTTTCCATGTTGTCATCCCCAGCTTAGGACTCTGAATTTTCATCTTTCCAGGCTACGCTTACATCTGCCTCTATGTATTAATAAATAGCTTAATAAATAAATAAATCCATACAGGTAGGAAATACTAAAAATAACTGTAAAGTTAGATGATAAAGTGTATCATCAAAGTTTTATGACCAGAAAAGTACAGTCAACTGGAAAAAAAAAAAAGTAATATTGTTGTTCCATATCAAGTTTGCTCACTTCACAAATCAGAACACAGTTTTACTAACTGCCAGTCCTGAAAATACAGTCCTGGAAAGCAGGTTTCTTTCTGTTTTTATGTTATCCCCAGTGACGAGAGAGTTAGAGCAGCTTAGCTGCCAATTTCTCTGCTGTTTGAAAATACAGAAAATGGCTGGACTACAAGTTCCTGTCCTGCAAACAGCTACACTACTTAATAGTGAAGCTATTCTTCAAGCAAAGCAACAATAACCTTTTGCTTAAAAGATACAGAGGATTCCAGTTATCAGCAGCAGTATTTCCCTCTCATTTTCCTTTTACCAGCTGTAGTATACTCCCCTTATTTTCCAGCAGAGCCACTTAAATGTCCAGAAGAGGCCTCAGAAAGCAGAGTGTGAAAGCATTTTTGTAGCCACCTTGCCTTCAATGGCCATATTTTTTGTGTGAATAAATGACTTACTCTGAAAGGGGCAACTGCATTGGAACCAAACCCTGAAGTTCAGGAGGGTTTTCAGTCTAGAGGACCCGTTCAAACCTGTGGCTAGTATTTGCCTCTCTGCATATTTGAGAGTCCTCTAGGTGTGGCACTGAACAGAAGAATTGACCTAAAACTTTTTAATATGTTCTGGGGTGCTTTGTTGTGAGTCAAGTGCTATGCAGCTGGCTACTTTAGGAGGAGAAGTAGTTCAAACTAATACCATGATTACCACCAAACTTTCTAAGCAGAACAGAAAAAAGTTAGTGCTGCAATTTGTTGCTATGTCTATTGCTCTTGAGCCAGAACATTTGTAAACATAAGACTGTTATTTATTTAAAATCAGTATGAAAAGCAATAAATGAACCTGATGAACATGACTGAACCCACCAGCATGCTCTAGTCATGTTTCATGGTATACTCAAGGAAGAACATCTGTTTGAAACATAAGAAATTTTCCTTTGTTCCCTTTTCCCCTTCCTCTCCCTACCATAAGCCTCTTCTAAATTTTCCTAGGTTCTGTGAATTAGTGCTACAGTTGGAAATGGGATGTAGAAGTACTAAGTAATTGACAATATGTACAAAATGTCAGTAAATATATAACTCATGAGTAATTATGATTAAAGCAGTGTTTGTGCTCCCCTAAGAAATGAGGCAGCTGCAGAAATTGTGCAGTAAGAGTCAGATAAAATCATGACTATCTATGAAGTTACTTTGCTACAACATCATTTTTCCCATCTCCTCTCACTCTGTAATAAATTGGACATCACGTTAGAAAAGTAGTTCTAATGCTAAAGAATGTTTTTGGGGAAAACTTTATATTACGCTAATAATATTTCCACTGTGTTGAGGATAAAGCACCAGGTGCATCCATGAGATAATCTGTCCAGTTAATTTTGTTTCCCATCCCATTCCATCTTTGTCTCCACGGAAACACTGCCTCATCACACTTCGAGAATTCCCATGTAAGTTACATCTCTGTGAGGATAAGATTTAAAATGAGTATCAAAAGTGTGCCATTATAATCATTTCTAGTTCCCCAGTCGGACACTGTCACATTCTTTTCCATTCTAAAAGTTACGTAATGTTCAAATAGCATTGCAGTATCTTCCTTCTGCATCAGGCTACGCTACTAGCCTTCTGATGAAAAGCGTGGATTTTCATTTGAACATGACTACTGCGTACAGTTCACAGTGTGTATGGTATGTAAAGCACGTTTGCCTGGTCAAACACTTTGACCATGCTGATATAGTGTTTGTTCTTCAGGCAGTCAGGCTCTGGTCCTGCTGCTGCAGAGCTCTGAAAGCAGAGTTAAAAGAGCAATGTCCTCAAGACAACCTGCTGCTTCAGTGTGGCACCATGAATGAGCCAGTATGACAACCACTGATCCAGCAGTGGTCAAAAATGCTGCCACATAAAATAATATCGCTGGCTTCAGGGGCAATATCTGTATAGTTCTGGTTTTGTGGCAAAAGCTGCAGCCCTTGAACTCATGACTTTTCCAGGAGCAGTGGCCTAGATTCTGTTCTAAAATATCCACCAAGGCATATTCTGGTGAGAACTAGGGCGACGAGACTCGCCACAGGTGTCCCAGTCTGACCTGTCAGTCTGCCAGCTCCTTCACATAAAACATTGTTGTGCCTTTTACACAACTTAAGCTTTGCCCTAGAATAAGTGTTAAGGGAGTTTCAAACACCATGGGATTCCTGACCTGTTGACTAAAGGGCTTATCCATTCTCAATTCTGAAACACCCTCTCCCTCCACGTTGGTTCTCAAGACCTCCCCTGAACTGCTAAAGCACTTTGTTAATCAGACAGAAGTTACAGTCCCCTCTGGAGCAAGCAGCCCTGGCTGCCCTGCAGCTATCTGTCCCCCACCTCCTCTGCTCTGTGTTTGTTATTTTCCTTGCACCACAGAAGTTTCCTGAGTTGCTGAAGTCTGAGGATGCAGCAAGTTTATATCAGCTTAATAAATACAGAAAGGTTTCTATAGCAGCACTGGCCTTCACAGCTTGGACTGCTAATCATGTTTTGTGCTAGCTCTTGCTCTGTCTCCTTGTCAGACTCCTAGTGCTGCACTGCTGCTCAGTGCATGCTCCACCTGACTGTTTTGAGTGCTGTTTTTCCTCCACAAATATGTTTGTGCAGTTAACCTGGAGTAGTAGCATCAGTGGAGCAGAATGCTATTCTGAAATACATTCATTTCTGTCTTTGCCATGCACTGAACAAGCCCATCAAAGTTATCTAAGGAGGCCACTTCAGCATTGTGTCCATTCTTGTAGGAACTGTTTTCATCATTTCTATTTATTTTCACCATTCCTGATTATTTTCATCCCAATCCTTAGTCGTACAAGATTATCAGTGTGTAGGATTCCAATTTTCAGAGTTCTTATTAGAAAACAAGCTTTTTTACTAAAGTTTGAAAACTCCCTTGCTTTTTTATTGGGCCCACCATGTGGCCCATGTATATTTGGGAACATTTTTACAACTTCTCTGAGGCAGGGAACGGGCCTAACTCAGGTTTTGTTGAATATGGTGTAAATTTAAAATACTATGTAAATGATATCAAATAACATCAACATGTGTGGCATTTGGTAACTAGTTTAGGTGTTTTGAAAACAGTTTAAAAGCCATGTTATATATTTAATATAGTAAGAGTATAGTAAGTTTCAACTGCTCTTTGGAGCCTTAAATAGTTATTTAAAGTACCAAATACCTTTTTTTTTTTTGATGCTACTGTCATCAGTTGAATTGGCATATTTCGGAATTCCTAAATACATGCCTTTCCTTGTCTAGCATAAACTCATGTTCATTTGGATTTCTTTAAGTTATTAAAAACAAAGGTTATACTTATATTAACATTGATCCTTTCTTCTGGGGATTTCCAGGATTGCATTACCCTTTGTGAGTTTTATTTTATATACTGTATGAAAGCACTGAGAAGTATATTTCATAACAATTTTCATAACAACCTGAATTAACAATGTCTGTTTAAATTTACACTTTCTGCTTACTATATGAACAAATCTTCACTGTTTAAGAAGAACTGTAAAGGCTTGTCTCTTATTTTTTCCACTTCAGCAAACAGACTTTGCTTAGGGATTGTAAGACTTTCAGACATGATCTTACCTTACCTGCATTTGCTTAAAATTTCATAGAATCATGCAATATCGCAAGTTGAAAGGGACCTACAAGGATTATTGAGTCCAACTCCTGGCTCCACACAGGACTACCTAAAAATTAAACCATATGTATGAGAGCGTTGTCCAAACACATCTTGAACTCTGGCAGACTCGGTGCCATGACCATTTCCCTGTGAAATATGTTCCAGTGCCCAATCACCCTCTCCATGAAGAACCTTTTCCAATACCTCCCATCAAATTTTTCCTTTCATGTTAGATACAGGAGGGAATTAAATTTCCCTCTTTTTCTCTAATTAAATGAGAGAACTATTTGTCAGACAAATGCAAATGCATGACAACAATCTATGTTTTAAGAATAGCTATCGTTTTGAAACACAGTTCTCTATTTTTTCCTTCTATTACAAACTGTGTTTAGGTTAGTGCATAACTTGTTTGACATTTTTGCCATTGCTTTCCATGCAATTCTGTGGACTTAAGTTAGCAACCTGCTAAAAGGAATAGGGTCTAGAGTCTAGAGTCAATAGCATTCACATTTCTTTGTCATTCAAGTCTGCGGGTGAGCAATGGGAGTATACATGCTACATATTTTGTTCTTTGTGCAGTAGCCCAGAGTCTTTCTATGGCTACAGTCATACAGTGAATGTCACAAATATATAACGGGGACTTGAATTTCATCTGCACTGTACATTTGCTCTTTCCTCTCAAGAAATTATTAGAATTGTTGTGAAACATTGATCTTCCTTTTCCAAATACCCCCTCGTTATCCTTGAAATATTAACATCATTCCTACTAAAAGATGCAATTGGTATTAGGTTTTTGTTTGTTTGTCCAGCTTTTGCACATCTGTGACTCATTCTGGCTTTGAATGAGTTCAGAGCTGTGGCGGCCTTTGAAAGGGAGGCTGAAGGCAATATTTTCTTTCTCTAGGTAAGAACTGAAGAAGGTCCCTCTCATGCCACAACTTCTGCCGCTCAGAACTAGTCCCAAAAAAAATTCTCCTCCCCATCTCCCTAGGTGTCTTGACATACTAACACTCTGCAATAGCTGGGCTGTTTGGAAGTACAGCCAGTTTTTCCTTCTCAAGCTGTTTGTTGCATTATAGGGACAGATGTTGAGCTTTGGAAGGATAAAGCCATCAGTGTCCACAGGAATGGAAGGAAGTAGAGAATATGTGTTGTTAATCTGCATTAAATTGCATTTAAATTTTTCCTGGGAGATTAGAAATGGGTATTAATGGAAGATTTTTTTTTATTGTACTCTGTTTCTCACTTAATATGCATAAAACATTATCCCATAGTTTATGCGTCCATAAATGTGGGAAACATAGAAAATGTCACTTGTGAAATGTGCGTGATTCTTGTTCTGCATAGACCAATAAGGAGTATCCATTACATACGAGTCTCTTAGGTGTTAGTAAAGTTTTATTGTTAAATGTGAAAAAATGTAATAATTACTCACTGGTAAAGCATACCAAGGGAACAGAATTTTTTTTTTTCCCCCCATATTACTGATTACTGGCTGATCCTTTAGCTAGTATTTTATTTACACATTTTGAAAGAAGAAATAGTATACGAGATCAGTGAAATAGTAACAGGAAGACTATATGGGTCTGCTTGGCAATAAAATTTTTAAAAGAAAAACAGGCATGAACTAGAACTAGTTGCACACTGAAATCGATTTCAGGTCCTCTGCATTTAATGTCAAACTGACCTTTCTGCTTTCTTCATTTATCCTGCTCAAACCATTTGCAAATGCCAACAGTAAAACTGAATTCACAGCATGTCTTTGTCAGTTGTCATGGCTATATGCTGACCTGTGAAAACCCCTTCAATTATCTTACAAGTCAAGCAGTATTCTGTAGGGAAAAATAATATGGCCACTTACTGTTAAGTTTGTCCATTTCCTGAGTATTCCTTTGTTTTCTATTGCTTTTAACTTACACAACCTTAAACCATTTAGGCTGATACCTTTCACATCTCTTATTTAGTGGAGAATTAGTATCTCCTGGAAAATGGTAGAGCTGTTTCTCAGAACAAGAGAAGGAAAAAACATCAGTGCTTAGAAAGGACAAAAGGCGTAAGGTAAAATGAAGCAAATGCAGTGGAAATGTAATGTTAGAAAGAGAGCTGCCAAGGATAAAACTACATTAGACTTTGCCAAGGAAATTAAAAGAAATAACAAAGACTCTTTACCCTTATAAATAAAAGGGGAACACAGGAAGAGAAGTGACCTCTGTGAGCAATGAGCAATCTCTCATTCTCCCTTTTTCAACTCTTTTTCTTTATTTTTTTCTTCTTTTGAGATTTAGCTGTATTACCTAGACCTTTGCCAGTGAAACGTTACCATTGCAACTGCACAGGCTATTGTGTACCCTATGGGTCTTCTGCTGGGGAGTCCTTGCACTCACTAATATGTATTTCATAAAGAGTGAACCAGCCCTAAAGGGAAGTCTTGTCTAACCAACGCCTTGCCTCACAGAGGATGCAGGCAGGGCATGAGGAACAGAGTCAAGCCACATGTGGCTAGCGTACTGGTGAGAGGCCTACTGTTCATCCTCCTGAGTGGCAAACAGCCTGAGAAGTAGATGTAGGTGCTGTGAAGACCCCCTTCCCAGTCCCTGGATCTGCCTCTCGGCATGTAATTGTCTGTGACATGCCATGGGTCAGTCACCACTGGCTTTTTCCACCTTGAATGAATTCTTCTTGTTTGTATGAGCAAGCAAACTTTGATTCTCATGTGCAAGGCAGCATATTCTGCTACAGAGTTAGTGTAATTGGAGGTATGATTAGTGGCAAAAGGCAGATAAGTAAAGAATACAGCAGCCCAATTCCTAGTGTTACTTTAGGGAAGTGACTAAAGTCAAAACAAGGTTAGAAAGGGTCCTCACTGCAGAGACAAAAGGACAAAAGTGATTCATTATACGTAAGTGTTAATTTAAACAGAACAGCATAAAGCTGCTGTACAAGCTAAAAACCAGTGTAGACTGCACCCCTAGAAACGTAGCCAGACCTTTTATGTATCAGAGAGATGCTGGAGCTTCAGGACCAGCCTAATTCACAAGCAGTCCAAATAATGTACAGGTTCCCTTCAGCATGGCTTTTCTGATTCCCCATCCCTGAAGTCGATGTGGATGGTTTGCATCATGGCAATTGTCCAGTTCTTTCTTTTTCCCCCAGGAAATATGCAAGGTAACTTATCTATCTGTCCATTGATACTCATCTATCTTTCCATCGATTATCAAGTCTCACAAAATTTCTGCTGTGTACAGTTCATCAGTGAAGCCAGCAAAGTGTACATGTGGTAGGAGGACTACAGGAAACAATAACATACAGATACACCCCCTCCATTAGCTCAAAAGGCAAAGAATTCACCGTGAACCTAAACCTCATTAGTTGATCTGATGATAAGTAGGCACTCCCAAATGATGCTACAGATTCGCCAGTTTTCTTCAGTTGCTAGGTTTGGTTGGCTTGGATTGACGAATTGCTCATCACTGAGATAAACAACCTCTAAAAGCTCAGTTCTATCTTTGTTTTTTCAACATTTTTTTATGCAATGAAAAATTTGTGATAACTTTTGTGTAAATAAAACTTCTAATGTTTAATACATTAAAATTAAAACAAAAAAAAAAAAGAAAAAAAAATGAGAGAAAGGTGGTCCTGTGGCTAAAATAGAGGAGTTGGAGGGCAAGTTCTGTTTGTACTGCTTGCTGAAAAATGTTTCTTGAGCTTATGCTAGGTGTGTAACTTCACTCTGCCACTTTCCTGAATACTGAAATGAGAATGATTTAAATTAATGGGAACCTTAGAATGCCTGATATAAATATTTCTGAACTGATCTGAGATTTTCATATGGCTGATTAACTGGCTTTTTAGAGGTGTTGTTTTTTTGTTTTGTTTTTTCTTTCAGCTGATAAGAAGGTACTCACTACTACAATGTTTGTATTTATCATTATGAGAAAATTAGGAAAAAAATGAATGGAAGTGATTTTTTCCTTTAATTTTTGCCCACTTCAGGGCATGTAATTTTACAACAAGTTCAATACTCAGCAGGTTTATTTCATGTCCTTATTTTTTAGGTTGTGCTGTGGATGGCCATCCAACCCCAAACATCACCTGGCTTTACTCCGGCAAGCCTCTCGGTCTGAGGCATCACCTCCTGGCAGCAGGACGAGTTCTTCAGATATTCAACATTAGTGATGCTCCTGAAGGTGAATTCAGCTGTCTTGCTCAGAATGAGGCTGGCTCACTGATACAAAATACTTCCCTGACAATTCAAGGTAACTCTCTGGTTTCAGTCCTTCTCCCCCATGAAGCTTCTTGGCATTGACTTCCATGCGTTGCCTTTCTTATCCTGTATTTCTTGTCTCTTAATCCAGGGCTATGAAGCACAGCAGGAAGTAGGTGTTTTGATGTTTTACCTCCATAGATATAGATTTGCAGGCCTAGCAAATAACTTGCAGTGTCTTAGGTTTCACTCGTAGTGTCACTTTCCCAAAATGACATCTGATATTTCTGGCCTGCTGAGCATGTAGCACACCTTGATAATTCAAGCTATACTTATAGCTGCTGTGTCAACTAGAAATTTGAGATAAAATCTTTAAAATTAGAAAACCCACTGTTAATCTTCTCAAGTCAGTGTTACACAGTCTCTACTTACTTGAAAACCCTTTGCTTGTAAAACTGCTGTCACTGTTATTTTTACCCTAGAAATAAACTGAAGGCGACAAAGTCACTGAACAGAGCAGTGTGGATGGGTTGGACCAGAATATGCAGCTTTCATTTCCACAGTTGTCAGGGGCGGAGAGGAAAATAATTTAACTTTTCCTTAATTTTTGCAACAAAATTTAAAATGTGTTGTGACCCCTTCATTCACCTTCAGGATGGATGATCTCTGTAATCTACATGGTGAGAAATGTCCTTCACCAAATCATACCCCTTCACAATTATAAATGGTTAAGAATGAGTATGTACACTGTGTTTTTGAATGCATAGCTCCGAATTTGAAAGTGTACCTTTAAGATGTTAAAACAGATTATAAGCCCATTCTTTCCTTTCATTCTCCTACTTTGGGGTGATCCAAACTTTTCAATGAGAGGGTCTAATGGCTTTCCAGAAGATTCAGAAAGTCCTTCATGTGACAAGTGAAAACAGGATGGGTCTTTTTAATGCTTGGCAATACGCTGAGCATGTGTCTTCAGTTCTATCTCAGTCTCAAAGCTCTCACAAAAGTGAAAGGCAAGGCCAAATTGTGTCTTCCTTGCAGATGCCATGGTTTCCCACCACTATGTTGTTCTTTGAGTTTAAAATTTGGTTTAAAATATGTTTTAAGAGTAGATTTGCAAAGAAGAATATGAAATATTTACTGACCTCTGTAATTGCATCCACTGAATTGCATTGCAATAAATGTTCATGGTATGAAATCACTTGACAAAATCAACTGGAGTGAACGAACCAGGGGACTTCTTGGGAGTTAGTCAGACTACACTACTTTGATATTTATCAAAGGTCTAGAACTCTGATCAAGCTTTATGAACTATCTAGGGACCTTAAAAAGTGAATTGGTAGCCTTCTGAAAAGTGAATAAAGGATGTATTGCCAGAAGGATTAACACCTTTTTCGGGAACCGACACAAAAAAAATAAATAAATAATAAAAATAAAAATAAAAATAAAAATAAAAATAAAATAATCTGACTGAATATAATAGGAAGAAATCACTGGGAACTAAAAATATCATTTAATGAAAAAAAATCTGAAGAGCTTAATATCCTATGAAATCATTCTTATATTACTTTTAAGGATGCTCCATACTTCGTCACTGTAAAATTCCCTTTTTTGTATTTTTTCACAAGTGTTTGAGAAGGTAGTTATTTTCACACATATACTACCTGCTTATCTTTTAAATTAGAGATATGTGTACCACACATACCAGCTGTGAGGCTTTCTGCAATGTCATGTTTAGCTGCATACCAGGAGCTTACATGCTCGCCATAGTACTTGCTGGTCTCATTCTCCCAATGGCCTTCTGAAGTTTCTGACTAATTTACAGACAGCTAACATACAAATAGGCTGAATGAATTACCCAGCTAAGTTTGTATAAATGCAGGGATTTGTGATGCCCCACATACCTGTCATTTGGCATCACTGAACTGTGCTACAGCATCATTCAATTTCCATGTTGCTTCTGAGCACAATAAAAAAAAAAGGGGGGGGGGGGGGGAAGGAGGGACATTGTTACAAAAAAGAATTAGTCTCTTTTCTAAGGATCTCCCGCTGACAGTTTTTAAATGTTAATGTGTCTCTCCCATGCTTTTTGGCAGAATACCAGTGGTCAGTGGACAAGCTGATGGCTTGTTCTGCTTCCTGTGGCCACAAAGGGGTGCAGCTGCCCCAGCTCAGGTGCTTACTGGATGGGACTGAAGTCAACATATCCCACTGCAAAGAGAAGCCCGAGCCAGCCCTGCAGCCCATCGCATGCAACAGGAGAGACTGCCCTTCACGGTTTGTCCTTACCATGTTACTACGTCATATATGCTTTTAAAGTGTACTTGAAAAGTTTTTGGTGCTGGAGTGCATGTCATTGTAGCCTTGCCACTGCCTGTCTGGGGAAAAGTCATGGCTAAAAGGGAATTTATGAGTGCTTAACTTTGACAGTTGGGAATTAGTAGCAAGATTTGTGGAAAATGTTGACAGTAAATGGTACAGACAGTGTTTACTCCTTCAGTAGTTATGTTAGAAATGGATTGAAAAGTTACTGCTTACTCTTTATTAGCAAAGGTCACAGCTTCTTGGTACTTTTGAATTCTTCCCTGACAGTGGGAATAGTCAGCATTTTTACAATGAGGTAGAAAACTGAATTTTCATTTCCATTTCAAGCCTCACCAGTTCTTTAAACTCGTAAACCTCACCGGGGGCTGACGTTACATGGGGAGGGGGAGCACAGTGCTGCACTTCATGAAAGGAAAGATTTCACCCTAAATGGGGCCTTCAGACAGTACTTACTGTATGTTGAAACTGTAAAGTAAAAGAACTCAATGTACTTGTCTTCCTACCTCCGATTAAGTACTAGCAGATTTTCAGACCCTTCAAGACCAGATCCTCGTTAGAGAAAAAACATTGACCTAGTATCTTTGTGGTTTATTAGCATAAATTCAGTACTCTCCACATACAATAGCAATGACTGGAAAGTGAACAGAAGAAAGGAAGCCCCAGAAGTAATAATCTGGACCCTTGGAAACAAAGCTGTCCCAGTAACTGACTAGTTAGAAAAGATGCCTGCCCTAGAGCTTACATCAACTCACTCTGAAAAGACATCATGTCTTAGGGCCAGCACTGTACAGTTTTTCTCTGAGTTTTGTTTGTGATTAACAATATGGTGGCAGATTTTTAAAAGATTAATAATAATAATAATAATAATAATAATAATATGTAAATCAAACTTACAGAGAGGTCTAAGCTGCAAATTTCAAATCTGAACCCAGAGCCAAAGCTTCCCGGAAGATCAGTGCTTTTGAATATCAGCTTTCAGCATTGTTTCATAATTGATCAAAATACAGCACAAGAAATACGGTACATCAAGGCTGAAAAGTGTTTTCCAGACATTTACTGGTACTTGTCATTTTGGATGATGGAGAAACATCTTGAATGACAGGAAAACTTGTCCAATAAGCCTATCTTTTCTGCCTAAGAAGTCTACCTTTTCTGCTTTTCCCTTTATGACTCATTAATAATGCCCATCAAGGCCAAGTAGAATCACAGGCTTCCATGGGCTGGCTGAGCTCAAGCCGGGCTGCTCAGGGCTTCACCTAGGCAGGGCACAAAACTTGAGGGAAACTCTCAGTATGCCCAGGGGTGCAGCTGCCATCAGGGGGAGCTTGATAGAAGTGAGCCAACAAGAACATGAACAGGGACAAATGCTGAGCCCCATAAGACCCTGTTTGTTAACAGCCTTCAGGCAGAGTAAAAACAATTCATCACCACCCTATGAGCCTCATCGTCAAACCCATTTTTCACGCAAGCCATGTCAACCCATCCAGAATGCAGCTTGGATATTAGACTATTGATGGAGACAAGTAAATGGTTTCCATGGCCCTCACCTTGTCGTCAGATCTGGTCATTTTATCACAGAATTCAATCAGGTATGTCAGACATGACTTACCTTTGATCAGTCTGGGCTGACTGTTCACAGTCATCTTCTCCTTTTGCGCAGAAACACGAACCACAAGGACTAGCTTCTGGATTTTCCCAGGCACCCCAGTAAGGCTGACCAGTTCCCTATACGTCATCCCTACATCCTTTTTTGAAGATGGTGGCAATGCTTCTCTTTCTCCAATTGTCAGGGGCCTCCCCGGTATCCATAACCTTTCAACAATGATAGCAAGCAGCCTTGAAGGGACATGGGCAAGCTCTCTCAGCATCCTCACACATAGCCCATCTCATCTCATACACTTGTATGGGCTGAGTTTTCTTGGGCAATTCCAGCCTGTGTTGGTTGTAAATTTGGTGCCTATCCTGTACACAGCTCTGTACACACAGGAGTTTCATCACCCAAGAACTTCAGGGTCATATGTTTTTTGTATTCCACATGGCATCATAAGACTTGATTCCAACAGCAAAACAGACAAAGAAGCTAGACTTAGCAGCTACTTTGCAGCAGGTTTTGTTTCTTTGTTTGTTATCTGAGTTCCTGTGTTGCTTGAATGCCAAAACAGGCAGAAATGCAGCTGCAGATGTAAAGCTGAATTCCCTTCACAGAGTGGAAATGTCTTTTGTAAAATTAGCACATCCCATTGGACTTTGTGGGCATGAAGGGGGTCAGACAGAGGTCTGCCTCCTTTTACAGACTGTCTCAGTTTAAGTGCCCCTGTGATCCTTTGCTTTCTGTTACTGATAAACACAGTGGAGTCATGACAGCTTGAAAGACTTCTGACTACACTAAGGTCTTTCCCTTGTTCTGCTGCTTTCTCCCTGCAGAACACACTTTCCTCCTTTGCCACCCATTGGTCTAAAAAAGAATACATCCCAATGTCTATCCAGAGAGTTAGGTTAGCGTTATACTCTCTCCATGTTAAAAATGCCCCCGTTCTCTAATCCAGTGGCTCCTTAGCTGAGATGTGTGTAAGTGCTTTTCTGTATTTTTCTGGATTTTTTATTCCCTCCACTCCCTTATGTCCATTGTGGACATGGTGTTCTTGAGTAAGCAAACACAAGGTGGTCAGGATCTCAAGAGAAATTTAGTACAACTTCCCTCATTCAACACAGTGATTTGGGACTGGCACTTATATTAAAAGAGTCTAATCTGATGCAAGGAGAGGTGCTAAGCAACCTGATGAGAACTAACCAGCCAGATTTACCACTATGGTTGTGTCTTGGGTATATGGCAAGGTCCTGTTTAATTACCTTTTTTTAATATATTCTTACCCATTTTTGCAGGCAACTATTTTCTGAGTTGCCAGCTGAGTCATAAGAAGGAAACCAAAAGAGATTTGATGAAATATGAAACGTGCTCATTAACAGCAGTTTGCCTACGGTGATGGCCGTAAATTCCATGGGAATGGTTTATGTCTTTTTATCCCTTTCCTGAACAGTACCGCCACCCACACTCCTCTCTCAGGTCCTGAGAAACTGTTGAGATGTATGCTTGGAAATAAAAGTTGATTGAAATGCAGGGCAGAGCTTTATGAGGGAGGGATGGGAAAAACTTCAGTTTCAACCTCACCGAACTGCAAGAAAAAAAAAAAAAAGTAGTTGTGTCTTTGTTTTCTTTGTCAGGAGTGTGTCTGTTCACATACTTGTTTCTATGACCTCAGGAATTAATCACCTGCAGAAACTGAGGAGCAGTAACGGATGCCTCTCCATGGGGCTCGAGAACACCTATCGCCTATTTTGCAAAGTAACCAGAAACACTGCCATTGAGGGATGAGATAGGCACTATTTTCCCCCCAATATCACACAGCTCCTGCTGTGTATCCTGAAACTTAATGAAGCAAACTGCTGACAACCATAAATCTCTTCAGGAAACTAATAATCAGTTGTGTCCTTCCTGTTCCTACCAGTATCTTCTTCCCAAATCCAACTGTATGAGTGTTTCACCTAATCAGCCTTAAATAGGCAAGATGTACTGTCCATCTTGGTAAGAGTTTGGACCTGGACAATTATTTTTTGTTGTTACAGGTCTTTTATTAGTTATGCTGGATGTTTTAAACCCCAGCACATACAGGATTAGACCCTCAGCAGTTAAATGCACAGTCCAAGCTCAAGAGGAAAGAAAAAATATGTTCTTTGTCCCTGTGCTGTCCATTTACAAGCTCCATCCCTGAGCAACCATCAGGCTTTACTATATTACCCCAGCTGTCAGGGAGGTAACAGAGCAGGCAGGGCCTGACACGCACCAGCAGATTCTTGGTTCCTCTGTCAGCAGCAAGTTCGAAGTGCCCTGAGAGCTACGCTATCAGCTTTATGAGGACAGATTTCTCTGCTGAGGAGTGAAAATTGGCTGCAGCCTGTGGCTGTAACCTGTGATCAAGCCCTGTGACCCACTGCTGGAGCTGTTATTGTTGCCTGTGATTAAGGCTCCTGTGGCATAGTGGTGTGAGAGCAGCCATGTCCAACCCCTGTGACTGGGCTAGCAATATTTACTAGGCTTTTAAAAACAACCTTAAGGGCAAAACTAATATGAATTCTGGGCCCAAAGAACTGTCAGAGAGATACTTAAATAAAAAATATAATCTTTTCCCGGCTTCCATCCTATGAGCAGTTTTCAGTGACTACTATAGGAGGCTGAGGCACTCAGCACTTTCCAGGGTCATGGCCCAAATGAACCAAGCCATTCTTGGGGCCAACACGTAAACTCTGGTTGGCACTGATGATACCGCAGGCAGCACGCTCACAGCACGTATGTGCTCCCTGACTTCCTTGCCTTTCTCTGACAGATGGATGGTAACATCATGGTCTTCATGCACACGGAGCTGCGGTGGAGGCATCCAGATGCGGCGAGTGACATGTCAGCGGCTGACAGCAAAAGGCAGCTCTGTCCCGATGTCGAACGAGGCTTGTGTCCAGGTGTCCAAGCGCCCCGTGGACACTCAGAACTGTAACAGGCAACCCTGTGTCGAGTGGGTGGCCTCCTCCTGGGGCCAGGTAAGAAGCATGCCAGCAGTCTGAAAACAGCCTCATAGTGTGGGCTGGGGAGAGCTGACAGAAGATGAGAGGCTATGGTCTGCAGGCTTTCGAGAAGGCTACTGATTTGCTCAGCTCTTTGAACTCCAGATTTGATGCACTGCATGCTTGGGTTTCTGTAGCTTCCTGCAGTCCCCAGAAGAACTGCTTGTGAACAGGACTTCCACTGCAGACCCCTCTTTTGTCCCCAGTAGAAATATCTGCAGATCTTCATTATAATGACAGGTTACAAGTCTGGGAAATAGCATTCTCTGCGTCTACAATTGCCCTTACCACCCATGGAGTGTGTCTCAGTTTTGGCTGTCAGGAGTCAGGACTGATGGTCGTGGTAGGTTTGGTGGGTTTTGTACAAGAACACAGTTTTAAAATATTTCTGATGTTGCCTGAGAACCTCATAAAGTACGAGTCTTCTTGATTAGCTTCACAATGAAAAGCAGAATAGGAGGCTACAAGCATTTTCAGATTACTTCATGCTGCTTTTCAGATCTTCAAATTCTCTCCTTACAGCTTCATACAATGATCAGATGTTAAGAAGTTTCTTTCCATAAATACCAAATGTTCCAAGTATTTGGAGTTAAATCCCGTTATCGTGGGAATCCAGAGAAGAGTTTGCTTTGTCTTTTTTTTTTTTTTTTCCTGTGAGCTGAGATCTCCTGAAAAGATACTCGCCAATACACATTCAATTATAACCTAGGACCAGTCATTACTATCCTCCCTTTTCTCTCCACTCCAGCATGACTGAGCCATATGTGAAGGCTGATGAATCCACGACAGTCCAGACTTAGCGGTAGAAACTTGAAACTTTTAAGTCCAAAGATCTCCAGAGTGGTGACTCTCATGTAGGGGTATACCATACCAGGATGAACAAGAGAGTTAAAATTACGGAAGACAATTTTTCTAAAAGTTAAAGCAGATACTAATATTGCTTTAACATCACTTTTGGTGGAATAAACATTTTGAAAGGAAAAAATAAAAGATAAGGAAGTGAGGCTTCTTGCAATGCCAGAAGAGGTTAACAAAGTTACTAGAGTATTAACTACCAGTCCTGACATAGTCAGCTACTATGAAATACGTTGCATCCTTTTCTAATCAGTGTGTGGTAAGCCAGTTTAAAAACAATGACAAATGCTATCTCATTGTGTTAGAGGTTAACGTAACATAGTAGTTTGTTATTTATAACCACATGCATTCTGTATTTGCTTAGAGTATCATGCACAATACAGGGTGCCTCATCAGTTTTCTTATGATGTTAGAAAAAAAATCTTCAGAGACTAGAACTTATTTTTGTTCACTAGTTGAAAACATCTTCATTAAACTCTTGTGTATTTTGGAAATTTCCCTCATGAAAGAGGAGTGAGTTATTGTATTACATTTATGAGTAAGCAAGGAAATATCTTTCTTTATGAAGGAAACAAACTGTCCAATTTTCAGTCCCTGTGGAATTCCAGGTAAGGACTGGATTATCCTTTCAAAAAAAAATTACCTCATTCTTGCTTTTAGATCATTATGGTTTATCCAGTTCCCCATGACATCATACTCAGACAAGATGATCAAAGAGATCTGAATTCATTTGTTGCACCTGACCTCCGTGCATTATAATATAGTATTTCTCCTACTTAAAAAAATGATGTCCCACATGGGCCTATACAGCTCAGTCTCTAAGCCAGAAGACTATTTGCTATCTGATTACAGTTAGGAATGTACCACTGGCTCAGTGGCTCTGTGGCTCAATGACTGTCTGAGTAGTATCATGGGATACTCTGAAGAGGCCATCAGGTCCACATTGCCTAGGTGCAGTGACTAACTTTCCCAAAGAACAGAGAAAAACAGATGACTTACCCTCTCTGTGCCTCCAGAACTAATTCCTTTTCTTTCCCTTCCACCTCCCATTTAATATTAGTGGCATTTCGTGGGCTATTTGACCTGTGCTATGTATCACATAATGTTTTGAAAGCAGTCACTCAAGCTTGCTGCTGATGAGGACTGCCAGTCCTACAGGTAACGCAGAAGTGCTCCACACGCTCCAATGAATGACATTTCCACCCACCTTGCTCAACAAGGGGCTTGACTGAGAGCATGGGAAACAGCACAGTCATTTTCTTCTCTCTTCCAATTATCAGGGAGGGAAGAAACAGAAGCAGGAAGTGAGCATTATTTGAGGAGTGCATGGTAGTGTGAAATGGAGCGTCTAGTAGCAGTGGAGGAGAATATAAGTGTGGAAGAGAGAGCAGCCCTCTCCTGCCAAAACTTCCTCCCTCTTCACATTAACAAACCCCCAGTCTGTTCTGGAATATAATTTCCAGATACTTAGTAAACAATCTGCTTCCTAACATTTGATTTAATTCTAAAAGAACACAAACACATGCTACATACCAATATCTAATTGCAGTTTAATCAAAGAGAGGATTATAAGAGTTAAACAGCAAGTGTGCAGCTGAGACACTTGAATTGGTTAGGATAACTTCATTTTTGGACCAAACTTGCAGATCTGCTTTGTTTGTCATGCTTGCAGCTTTCATTTCTTGTTCTGCAATGCTTTCAAATTGTGGTTTGTAGTAGAATATGTCCTTGGTCCATTATGTTCCTGGTTATTAACAATTTTCCCATAAATTGTGATAGTTCAAGCTGCAAAATGCACAGTGAAATGAAAGTATTGAGATTTCCTGTACGGATCATAGGATCTTGGCTAACGATGTGAGAGTATTTTATTTGCCCTAACAGATGTATTTAAGAGTGAACTATTGAAGAGGAGAGGGTAATAAATCTACAGAGCAGATACAGAAATACAGTTTTAATACTGCTGGACAAAAGATGACTGCGTGCTCAGCCTCCAAAGTGTGCAGAGCTGCAGGAAGTGCTTGCAAGCTTCACAGTCACTGCATGGCAGTATGCACTTTATTTCACCAGCAGTCTTATAAAAGGGGAACATTGCCTTTTACTTCCATTAAGTGTTTCTCTGTGTTTACAGTGTAATGGGCCTTGCATTGGACCACGACTGGCTGTACAACACAGACAGATACTTTGCCAGACCAAAGATGGGACTTCTGTGTCATCTGATCAATGCAGTGCCTTACCAAGGTAGGAGAGGAGTCTCTTACAACTGAAACCACTGTCTTTTGCATAGATTTTGAATGCACTAGTGATTTAACTGACATTTTTCGTGTTTTCTATAGGTAACAAAAAGGTCATGGTACAACCTGTTTAATTATGTGGCATAAATCTCAGCAGGCTTAAGCCCAGACTTCAGTATTGATTCATTCGAGGGGAAAAAAAAAAAAAAAAAAAAAAAGAGAGAGCTATCTAACAACTGAATAGCCTTCTAGGCATGCCAAATCCTGACTGAAAGGCCATGCTATCTCTTCCTAGACCAAGGGCACATTTGTTACCTCGGTTCTGCTGGTAATGAAAGAACTCCCAAAGCTGCCATTCTCCTTATCTCTCAATTAGACATAAATGCTCATTGGATAGAACGGACTCCACAGCTTTTTTTTTCCTACAGATAAGCTCCACTATTGACATTATAAAAACATATTTATTTTCCATAACATTTAGCCATGTAAATCAAGCCTAACTATGGCTGAAAACTATTAGAGGCTCTTTGGCACCACAACATGTATTCTAATTGTCCTTGTGATGAAAAGAAGAGAACCAAGTGTTCTTCTATAATCTTCTTCCCTTCTGAGACAGGGTTAAAGGGAAAAGGAGGGTTTCTAAGAACTGTTTTTGTTTCTCACTGGTTACAGACATCAGCAAGTAACAAACCTCTGAGTTTTACTGGCTGCCACTTCTTTCATTACATCTTTTCAGTGGAGCTCTGGTTTGGCATTTAATGGCAAGTGGTATTTAGACCAAACCCTCAAATAGTTCAAATGGTCATTTAACTCCAGTTGTGCTATACCAGCTGGCAACCAGCTGAGGGTCTGGTCCCTGAGTGTAGTTACAAGATTGCCTTTCAGTGCACGAGGCTTACCTGTGCTTGCCCCAAGCGAAGACTTGTTCCAAACCGTGCTCTGAACAAATTATATTTGGAACATGCAAGGCTTGCAGTCCCCAGAGCGTGCGTGCTGCCCAGAGTGGCACTCACTTGCTTCTCGTGCAGCACAGTGAGTGACAGGGCCCCTTTTCCCTTCTGCCCGTAGGCCTTTGAGCACTCAGAACTGCTGGACTGACATCTGCGGCGTGCACTGGAGGGTCAGCCTGTGGACCGTGTGTACAGCTACCTGCGGAAACTACGGCTTCCAGTCCCGGCGCGTGGACTGCGTGCACATTCGCACCAACAAGCCTGTGCTGGAGCACTACTGCTCCTGGAGACCACGGCCGGCCAACTGGCAGCGCTGCAACATCACGCCCTGTGAGAACAGTACGTTCCTGAGCAGAGGGGAGGAGTGGGATGGAGGAGGTAGGAGGAGGCCTTTGGGTCCTCCATATGGAGCCATCTCCCAGAACTGTGGTGCTGGGCATCACAGCTGGGCTTCCTGGGGATCCTCCAGCCTGAACCGATGCAAAATGCAGTGTCCAAAGCTCAGCTTCCCAGCATGGGGGACAAGGTGCCCATTGCAGTTTGCTGGCAGTGGTGTCCAGTGGGGTTGACTTGCGTTGTATCCCCTTGCTAACCATGTAAAATGGCCCGACTGTCCATTAGTGGTACAGACATGAAGAAAAACACAGATGTTATTGCAGTGAGCTGTATAACTGCCCTGTGATGATCCCTTTTTCCAGCCTTAATATGGAAAGTGGGACTCCATCAGATCAAAAAATGCACACAAGGTCTGGCTGAGATACTGGACAGTTTTCAACCTGCAACTCAAAAGCAGGAGGCTGCAGGCCTCAAAACCTGTCCGAATCATACTAGGGACCAAAGTCCTAGGGAACTTGAAATGTAGGTTAAAGTATCTAAACATCTCCACCCTGGGCTGTGTTCTTTGGCACACGTGAAAAGCACAACACAACATCTGGTCAGCTGTGGAGGCACTCCCACACACTCTTTTGAAATGCATGAGATTGGACAAAGTACCTTTGAGCTACTCTGTTAAAGAAGTTTCCAGTTTAATTTACTACTTCATCTTCGGTGTAACAGCTGTTAGGAAACTCTAGAGCTTCCCTAGAATGCCAGTAGATGACACAGGAGTGCTGGAGAAGCTTCAAAAGCTCTCCCAAAAGCTCTCCTCATGCTCTGAAAGCAATGGCTGCCCACCGTGTTCTCCTTTGAGCCTTTGGCTGCATGAAGTCCCCACTCAGCATCTGCAGCAAGTCAAGGTCATGCTCACTGTGAGGCCTCCCAGTACAAAGCTGTTTTGGTTCCCTCTTGGCCACACTATGAAATGTTCTCAGTTAAAAAGTCCTTCTTTCATAGCCTCACCACCATTTCTCCTTTTCGTTTCTCCTTTGGCAGTGGAGTGCAGAGACACTACAAGGTACTGCGAGAAAGTGAAGCAACTCAAACTTTGCCAGCTCACCCAGTTCAAATCACGCTGCTGTGGGACTTGTGGAAAAGCTTGAAGACAAATGCAATGAAAATGGAGGAACAAGGGGATCACAGCCTTTGCTTCACCGAGGCAAGGACTTTTACAGAAAATATAAATGGAATGGATTTTTTTTTCATTTTATTTATTTATTTCCCTTTAAAAGAAAAAAGGAAAAAAAAAAAGGAAAATGAAAACCTTTTACCAAATTGTTGTTGTAAAGGGACCTGACAAGTTTTCCCTCCTATAAATCTGGGAGACAGAATGCAGCAAAATAATCATAAGGTTAGAAAACAAAAAGTCAAAGAATCCCATGTCACCAGCAAAGGGCCTGAGAGGAGTGGGGCTGCCCCAAAATGTATGTACACACTTGGGTATACTCCAATGGATAGATGGGAAAGCGGATCAAAACATAAACCTAGCATCACATTGAACCACCACAACATGAATCAAAGAATCAAACAGCTTGACAGATCATAGGGTTTGCAGAAAACAAAACAAAACAAAGCAAAAAAAATACAAAAGAATACAAAAAAAAAAAAACAGAAAAAATACTAAACTAAACATTCATCTGTGAAGTATACAGACCATTTATCTTAGACTAGTTTGGGAATATAAGCATATGATTTTGCTTTATAAACCTATTATTAGAACCAAGATTGGATTCCTTTTTTCCTTTCTATACCCCTCTCTCCTTCTCCTCCCAGGCCTTCAAATGATCTCAGTGGGAGATAGCTGTCGATCTTTGAGGATCCGGAGTCATGTCTGAGAAAGTTGAACAATGTTGTGTAATGTGAGTGAGTCTAGAAGACATCTGAAAATGTTCCCAGGGTGTATTTGTGAGGGAGGATTGGCACTGGGAGTGTTGCCTTCAGCACAGAGATGAGGTGGTGATGTTAGCTATTATCTAGGAGAAGGAAAGAAAGTATGATCTGCTACTAACAGACTGTAACACAAACCTGCAAATGCTGTCCTGTGCATAACACAGGCAGGAAAAATATCATTTGTGGTAACAAGAGCTGCTTCGAGTACTACGTCCTACTAACACTTCATAGGAATAGATAGGAGTACTAGTTCCCAGAGTTCAGGTTCTTTCAGAGCTGAGGTTTGGGTAAGAAATTTGAGGAAGTGGGTTTTCCTTTCCTGCTAACATGAATATTTTCTCTTCTGACAGCCAAGCCTTTCAGTCAAGTAGTAGAAAAAATTTCTGATATCTTTGGCTTTGTTCCTACTCGGTAGAAACAGAATAGATTCAGCATCAGTCCCAGAGGACTAATGTCAATAAATTTTAATAAATTTGCTCCTCTCTGGCTGCCTCCCACAACAAAATGGGTGCTACAAAGCAGAATATTTTTTAAGCCTAAGTATAACACCCTAAAAATATGATCTAAAAAGTGAGCCTCAGACATCATACATTATGTGTCGTCTGTGAGTCTTTCTCCCTAGCCAATTGCAGTGACTATTCATCCATTGAAGTGCTTCATCCTTTTTGTTCCTGGGCAATTCCTGCTCTGCTCTGAATAGGGCTTTAAAATTAGAAGGGATTTGCAAAGTAGGAGGTTTGAGCATTATAAAAATTTAAAGGAGAGCTGTCTGGATCTGAGGCTTTGACTTGAGACCATCTCTAAATCAAAGGTTTGGCTGTGCTTCACCCCCAGTGGGGCTCAGGCCTTGTGGTACATTAATGAAAGGCTGTTCAAGTACTGCTGTGTTACAGCTTCCATAACGTGGATTTTTCAGCAAAACCAGGAATCTAATTCTGAGGTCAGTGTCAGATTCATGACATTAAACTGTCTTCAGTTTGGTTGCTTCAAAACACATTTGGCAGTGGATGCTCTCACTACAAATGGGTCTTCAAGAAATAGTGTTGCTAAGCTTCCGTGTAACTTTTTATTTAAAAAAAGAAGAATGTCTTTCTATGTATGTAAATGTATATCTTTTGTGTATATTTATTAGGATTTCTTGTATAAAAAGTGCAATATTAATAATTGTACATTATTTTGTCCAGATAAAACTATTTGTGTTTTTTTTTAAATCTCCCCAGAATTTTGTTCCTCTAAAATCAATGGTAATACTGTATTTTTCACTTGCATTTAATTGAGGATCTGCTTCACTGTGCACAGAGTGCTTTATAAAATATGACATGAGGGAGGGGTGGCGTTTTTAACTTGTGAAATGATAGTTATGCATGGAATGAAGGACAATTCCTTAATAATAATAATAATAACAATAATAACAATAATAATAATGTGGTGGATATTTCTAGTACAGTAGTTAACAAAAAGCACGGGGAAGTATTTACATTTGTTTGATAGCTAAGTATATTCAGATGATCACGTGTTGAATGGTAGCTGTGTAACCGTGCTGAGGATAAACAAAAAGGATCAGATCTGGAGGAGCCACTGTGTCATCTCTGCACAGTGTGAATCTAATTTCACATGTTTGTTCTGTGAATTGTGACTTGGCAGCATCTCAGTAAGATTTCTGAATATTTTACAAAAGAACACTTTCCTTTTCTAAAAAGAAAACAAACATGCAAACTTGTATTTATATATATTTTTTGTACAGGTAATGCAGGATACTTACTTAACTACTGCTGTCTGATGTGTTGTTTATTAATCTTAAAAAAAAGCCAATCAAAGTAGCAAAGCTTTTGGAGTACTCTGTCCTTATTCTGTATTACCATAGCAGCAAACAGCTGTTACATGAAATACACATGATCCACCAGCATCCTCTTTCCCCAAGACAGAATCTACCCTGTCTTAATTTCTTTTTAAAAGTCTCCAGTCATTCAGATTTTGCGCCTTGTCTTGGAGATCTGTTTGAACTCTTCAATCGCCTTTCTTTGTTCTTTTTAGCCTCTGTTGTTCTTCTAGAGGTATAAGGCCACTGCTGGTCCTAAGCTCATGGAAAGTATATAGCCTCATAAAAGTATATTCCTTTTTTCTACACAGAAACTCTCAAAAACATAACTCTCCTCAGCAACCCCTGGAGTGAAGCAATGCATACTACCCCTATTATTCAGTCTTTTCTTATATGTCCCCACTACTTTCATTAACAGAACTTGCAACTCCTTGAAGCATCAAGTGTATAGTTAGAAGGAATCCTAGTCATGAGCAGAATTACAAGGAAGAAAACATGAATAAACTATTTCTCTTAACAAAGACAAAATCAGGTTTTGAAAGCGAAGCTGGTTCTGCTGTTGCCCCTTTTCAAACAAATGTTATAATGCCTCTTCTAAAAGGGAGTGGTGATTTTGCTCTCATTTACTGACAGTTTCCCCAGTATGGTGTTCCTTCCACCACTTTTTAGACCCTTACACTGCAGGTAAATAATACGTCATATAAGCACATGCACACACAGACGCAGGCCAAAGACAATCCCTAGGACTTCCAAGCGACAGTACTGAAGGTAATGGGAATTCAGTCATTCATTTTGAGTAAAACAAATATAAAACCTGGCGTTGATAATAAAACAAACAGCAGACCAACTTAGGTTCTCCAGAGAATAATTATTCTTTTTTTTATGCATATGGCTTTAGTTACCAGTCAAGTCAAAAAGCCTTCAAAACCTTCAAAGCAAGCTTCCAGTTTTCTCCCTACTAATTTTCGCTGAGAAAGAAAAACAGTTGTGCAACAAGCAGACAAATGCAGTGCTGAAAGGTTCTCAACAGGAGACCCATTCCAGGCCCCTGTTCTGTGGCAAGGTAAGCACAACTAAGCTACTCCAGACATGTATGTCTACGTGCATGCCTTTAAAGCCATAGAAACCATAAGCTTTCATTAGCTGGATTTTTTTTTTCCTACTATATGGCTGTAATCATATGCACTGTAAATGAAGGTATTGGGTTGTTTTTTGTTGTTGTTTTTAAGCTAACATCTCTGTAGGTACAGTTAACACTTGTTCGTTGCTCTTTTTAGCTGACTTCTACCTATCAAAAGATCCTTTCTTTCACACCTGGCCAATACTTCCTCTTCCATCTTGTGGTCTATATGAACTCATTTTGCCAGCTTCTCTCCAAAATCTGACTCTAGTCTTCCCGTCCAATCTGTTTAGTTTATCTGCACCCTCTCTCATTTTGGGTTATTGTACTTGGGCACATACTCCAATAGCTGGAAAACAGTCTTGAATGTTTTGCAGCCACACTTCAGATCAAGACTACTCCTGCTTCACATTTGGCTCAGTCACTTCATAGTCCAGTATAGCTGCTAACAAGACATACATCGTTTCTTGTACTGCATGTTGCTTTTCTCCATCTGGTGCCTGGAATTTGCACTCCTCTGTAGTAGGCATTGGATCTCTTATCCAGTCTATCAACATTAGCAAGACTTGAATCCCGATCTTTGCCATTGGAAGTACTGTTAGATCACCAGCCCGGTGTAACCCACAGAGTTCTTCAGTATGGTCTTTCTTCCAGCTTTAAAGTACTGGAAATAGTAGAGGAAGTATAGCGGCCTCTGTGACATCAACATCTCAAACAGCTGCTGCAGCTTTTTAGAGACAGGTTTTCTGACCCCTACTGCACCAATTTGGCTAATGAAATACAGTCTAGTGGATGACGGCGTGCTTTAAGAATGATGCGTGTGACAGTGTCAACATTATTACCAAGGTGTATCTACTGCTTTCTTCTGACCCTCCTTGCAAGTTATCCTATTAAACGAAAAGGTAACAATCACCTTATCTGTTTTGTGCCCAAAGACTGACTCATAAACAAATTTTATTAATTCTTTGTCAATGTAATCCGACACCTCAGTTTGTAGACAAAGGTGAACCAAGTGCTAACTCTCTTCCAGATTTTCAAGACCATTAAAGTCCTCCCAAGTTCTTAATGATAACTGTCAGTGAGTCACTAATTATTTCAGCTAGTTCATATAAAATTAACTTTATTCATTCAGGTATCTGATTTTTAACATGCAAGCTTTCAAACTATTTTGAATGTCAGATTTTCACACACACTGCCAATGTATACAGATGGAAAGCTCAGAATTGCTTATGCTTACTATGGCCCTACATAACAGCTGCAGAACACAGTATGGAAATCATCAATTTAACCTTTTTCTTCACCCTCTTGTTTAAAAGTATATGTAAATATACCAATGGTCTTATGCATTAAGTGTCTCAGTTTTTATTTGTGGATACTAAAACAATGTCTAATACTTTCATTGGCAAAAGAATGAGGGAGGAGACAATTGGATATACTTTTTCTATTGATCTTACATATTTCTCACACTAAAAGCATCTTGGTTTATCATTATTTTCCACCTCATTGCTTTTCACCATCTCCACCCAACTGTTTCCAGTTGATCAAAATCAAATCTAAAACCTAGACACATACCTATTTATTTTCATCACATTTTGCTGTAAGGTTCTTACTTTTTTAATATATATTTTGATATGAAGTTTGATAATATGCAACCTAAAATGTTATTTACCCCAACTTATAAGGGAAAAAGCAAAGCTACAGCATCTTCTCATTATATGTTTCAGCCTTCCCCTGCTTTTTCACTGAGATACAATAGAGTTGCTCCCATTCTCAATCCCATTCATGGAGACATCAACACAACAATAAATTTTATTCTGCTTCTGTCGCTCTGAGAAGCAAATGTGGTGCTCAGCCTTATCTTTCCTTCAGTTATAACTGATGAAGACTGAGACTAGAAATTTAATGAAACCACAGAGTCTAGCCATTCTCTTTGGCCAGTATGGTTACGAAATCTGGAACAGCCTGTACTAAGCCATCCAATTCATTCTGGCTGCCAGAGGCAGCAGGGCTGAGAGTAGTGAGAGCACTGGAACACAAGTGCCTTAGTGTTAGAGAAGTATCACAGCAGGGTCCATCTGGAAAAGATTTTTTTTCAAATGAAAAAAAAAAAAAAAAAGACAAAATTGAGCACAAACTCATGAAATGTACTTTAAACAGACCATCAGCAGTGGCTCCTCACTGATCTGGGCTTGTGCACCAGCTCATGCTCTTAAGGAGGTTTTATGCATGGAGAAACAAGGCTAACACAGCATAAAATGTTTTCTCATCAATTAAAAAAAAAAAATCCAAAATACCACAGGCAAACAATCAGCTTGTAAGTACTATTGCTAGAAATGATGACAAAGCATATGTCCTCTCACTGATGTGGAAAGTATCTGACAGTGTAAAGTAATAAATAAAAGTTTGAAAGTTGAAATATTTGCTTCCAATACCACCAAATATAGCCACAAAAACAATCAGATGCAATTCATTCACATGAGAGTCCTGCCAGTGCACTTCATTTCATTTTTATTGCAGGAAACTCACTGGAGCTGCTTCACCTTTCACACTTTCCAGCTTTGCACTGGTGCCTGCTTTTGGCACTGACTGATGAGCACATGCAAGGAGACCTGCACAGGCTGCTTCCACAGAGAAACAGGGGATTGCATGGAAATGCCTTTAATGCCTCCCTCTGAGTCTCTATCAATCTGTACCACATGCAAGTTATTCTGCCTGCTGGCTGCTCTGAATCACACTGTTGATCAGTCCATGAAGCGCGGCAGATGGGAAGGATCAACGCAGCATTGTGTCACCCATCACACATCCATTTCTCCTTGGCACCTCACTTTGCCAGTGACAAGAGCCTGTGGCCACTGCTGCCCCCTTACCTGCTTACATAGCTCCAAAGAGCTTTGCAGCTCTTTGGCCCTGACAAATGAGCAATTCTGAGGCTCTGATTTAATGACTAAATGTCACTTCTTTGCAAGGAGAAGTTCCGTCCTATCATGGTCCACACTCCTTTCAAAATGTCTGCCTCTGTCAGCGAGACAAACAGCTCTTGAGGAAGTCAGACATCATGCTCCTAATGGCCAGGCTCATCAGCACAGGATGTCAGTGCAGGTACTGCAGCATCAACACAAAGTTCACATAACAGAAGCAGCCCCAGTACCACGCAATGCCTGTTCTTCTCCAGAAGAGCGCTTCCACAATTCCCCTGGCACACAAATTCCCATGTAGCAGCCAAAAGACCAGGCATCAGGATCAGTCCCTGGGGATACCAGGGGGCAGTGGCACGGATAGGACTGCAGAGAGCCCAGGCAGGAGACTCTTCTGTGCAGGCAGGGCAAGTGCTCTGCAACCAGGGAGGAGCAGGGAGGTGATTCAGCTGGCTTGAGCACAGTATAAGGTCTATGAAACTGTGACAACTAGGTTTGTGCAAACCAAGATGACTTTGGTTTGTGCTTGCAAACCAGAACTATAAACACACTGTCTACCTCTTGTTCACACTGCAGTTCCCTATTCTTCCTCCTAACACTCTGCTTGCCTCTGAGGAGAGGGGGAAAAAAGGAAAAACTAGAATTTTCCTTAAGCCTCTAAGCCCATCGCAAAGAAAAGATTTAGATTTGTGTAGACATAAATAAAAAAGTACACAGTTTTATGTGGCTAAAAGGGAAGGGGGTACTGGAGGGTTGTGCTCTGGCTACATATAAATACTGTTTGCTTAAGCAGGGGCAGGATGTGAGCAACTGCACGGTAAGCACTTAGTTATGCACACATGCTTAGGATGACATGGGCATGGGAAACCACTCCCTGCTACTACCCTCTTTAACACTATAAAGTAGTCGGCTGCTTCTAGGTCTCACATGAGGTCTGAGCCTACTTTGTTTACAAACTCCCCGGGGCAAAGCACAAAAATAAAACTTGAACCAGAAAGATCACACCAGACAGGCTGTGAACAGCCAGCTCTCCAAGTGAGGATCAGGGCAGGTTTCTTTTCTTCTAAGGAAATGTTTAATTGTTGGGCTGAGAAGTAATTTGAGTTGGGCAGCATGGAGAGTTCCCCCCCTTTTCAACAGGCTGGGTTTCTTTGTTTGGTTGGTTGGTTGGTTTGGTTTGGTTTGGTTTTTTAAGCATAAATTATTGGTTTAAATAAATAGTCCATGAGGTTGGTGGATGCTTGTTAAAACACTTCACCTCCTGAAACACTGATGGAGTCATTTTTCAACTAATAGCATACAATCTAGTGATTTTATTACCAAGAAAAAAAAAAAAAAGAAAAAAAAAAGAAAAAAAAAAAGAAATATCTCACTGTTAACCCACTACCTACAAATCCCAGTAAATGAAATACAGCTGTGCACTGGCAGGATCCCACGGGCACTTTTCTTCTTCAGCAGGGAGCAAAGCAGAGCATGGGCCTGCAGGCCGGGCAAAGCAGCACCCTCAAGCCAACGGGGTGGCGTTTGGCCTTGCTCTTCAGGCCCTCCCCTGGTGCCTTGCTGAGGACAGCTCTCCAAGCCAGCAAACACAGCACTGGTGAGCTGGAGAAAGCCAGGAATATAAAGCCAAACACACTGTTGCCTCTCTAATAGTTACCCTTTTCCTTCCGTGCTGAATGCAGGCTAAAACATCTGTGGGGCAGATACGCAGCCAGATGAAGTAGTGAAAATCAGGTTGCTCCAAAGCAGCAGTTCCCCTCAAAAACGAGGAGAACAGCATAAGCCATCAAATTACTGTTTCCTGTGTGGGAAAGAGGCAGAGAATGGGGAGAAAGTGGGATTTGTAACAGGATCAGCCAAAAGCAAAGTCTGCTGGTGGTACCTCAGAAAATTCTCTGTGGAAGTTTCCCATCGCAGTGAGCCAGCCCCGAAGTTCTCTGCCCAAATGGCTCTTTCCAGCTTAGACAGCATGGCTCCCTCAGGGAAGTTCTTTCCATGCCTCAGGAAGGTCATTTTTTTCCTTTCACAATGGAAACACATTAAGACCAGCTGCCTCCTGTCTCTGGAGTACCACACCCACGATCAATATTGTTTTTCTCCGTGCTATGAACATCCTCAGTCCTTGCTGAAGCATATCATTTATCTTTTGGCACTTTCTTCATAATTCTGAAATGTATGGGACACTGACAACTCACGTTCTGCCTCTGGCAATCTGTATAGCACTGGGTGAAGTCCTTCTCAGAGGTTATAAATGCATGATGGTGTACTTCCATAGCCAGTACATCCAAGCTAAGCCTGGCCTCCCAGAGCCAGGTATTTCTTCCTGCACCGACCTCCTGCACCAACACTGGTAATTGTGCAACTGTGTGATGCATTGGTTCAGGAAAATTAATTAAATAAGTCTTAACCCCATTAAAACACTGGCTTGCTCTCAGCCAGGACGATCTCCTGGTCATGCACTCAGACAGTGCTAATGTTGCAAGAATAAGAGAGAGCAGGGGAAATATGCAACTGGACGTGAAACTGTAGCAGCCCAACCTTTAATCAGCTTTAATTTCTGTGGAACCACATCTTTCATCACTCAAGCGAACTCGGTTTGTTCCTCAGTGTTATCACATGATGGTTTTAATAAGTTTCTTATACACTTCAGCTACAAGTCAGAAAAAAAAAAAAAAAAAAGTGTGTGTTCACATACCAGGGAAGTCTTGGAATTAAATCAGTCCTGTCTACTTGACACTGCAGGGAACTGGTGCACTATTTGCAAAATCAAGACTTCTGTTATTATGGTTCAAATTCCAGATATTACTGATGCTAAGTAGCATATTACATTTCTGTTCATTTTGATAAGATTAGCTTCCACCCAGGGGAAAAACAAAACAAAACAAAAAAAAAAAAAAGAAAGAACTGTGATAGACAAGACTCTCCTAGCTCTTCATTCACTGCCAGTCTCAAATCAAGGAGTTGAAAGAACAGTCAAGGAGCTTTCAGGCATAAAATATCAATCTCTTTTGCAGTCACAGGCCTATCTGTTTCTTTTGGATAAACTTTGTTTCAGAACAGACAGAATTCAGGTTGATGAATGAAATCAGAAAAATTAGTGAATAAAGAGAGATAGGGAAGACAAAATATTTTCCTGTCAAAGCCTTACATTAAAGACAGAAAGGTTCAAGGCAGCTGCCAAGGCAGCAGAAGCTGAAAGAAATATGGAACATACCCTAGGTAATGACCTCAGTACAGGTGAGTGAATATTTTTTCAGAATCCTGAGTTTCTGAAGGCCGTGTTTCTCTATCAGTGACTATGTAGTTTGGCCCCTTTTTATAGTGTAACTGGCAGAGATGTGCCTAGTTGCCCTTGTTGCAATCCCACAAGTTTTCATTGAACTAGCGCATATATTTAGAAAAAGCCTCCAGGACTGATTTAAAGACTTCAGGTGATGCAGAACCACTGTGTCTCCTGGGTAATTGCTCCAGTGGCTTCCCACCCTCAGGGTTAAACATTCACATTCCTAGATGGAATTTGTTTGGCTTTAGCTTGCAAGCTTTTATGGAAGACTTATATCCCAAAGGGTTTCAAAGCTTTTCAGAAGTTTTAAAATACATTTATACAGAAAACTGTCTTCCATTCCTCTCTAAATACAAACTCTTTGAGTGGCAAAAGACGTGCCTTTTCTCCAGCATGCAACAATTTTCCCTAGCTCTTGAGCTAATGACTCAGAATACAGCCACAGCTGGCTGAAGTAAGAGGGAAAAAGATTTAGGAAGGTAGATTGCACTAAAACCAGTAAGATTCATACTGCTAATGTAACATTTGTAAGCCTAGAGAACAGCACCGGGGATGTGGAAAAGGAAAATTTCTGATCAGGAGTTTAACCTTGACCTTCTCCAAAAGATAATACAACTGCAGCTGCTGGCTGAACGCTAACAACATATGGCAATTTTATTCCAGTTACACTCACGGCACCCTCACTGCATCCTTCAGCAAAGAGCTCCTGACACCTCTCCTATTCTAAGACTGAGCCAGGCTACCTTGCAAGTCGTAGGCTAAAGTGGTGTCTTTGGAATGACAACCTCATATCCGATAGCCTAGCTCTCGGCAGCATGGTGACACAATGAAGGTGCCACCTCCTGTAATCTTTATCTGATAGTTGTACCTGGCATTATGTCTTTTTGATGGAAGTGAAGAACACAGCCAGGTCTCAGACCCTGTTGTCCAGGTGTTATTTTCAGCTGTGAGTCCACAGCATGTAATTAAGCTGAAGAGGTGGTTATACCGCTGTCGTCATGGAAGTGGCTGAACCCCTGTTAAAACAGCATATACCACTGTGAGATCTCTCTCTTAGTATCTCATGAGAGGGTTATCTCTCTCAATTAAAGAGCAGAAGGTAGGTGGGAGCAAGAAAATAAAAATATAGAGAAACAAGGATTCAAACGTCTTGTCCTTGGGTCTTATGTTTTTTATTTATACAATTGGTCCAGAAAAAGCCAATATTTGGGTATTAATTTTAAATTTTTTCCAAATATAAAATCAATGATTGGTTTTAAAGAAGGTTACCAAAAAAATCAAGCTGTCATTTTTAGCTCACTGAGGCCCTGCTCTTTGAATCCGTTCCCAAGAAGGCTGCTTCCAGTCTCTTTTCTTCAGTGTCAACCTTTCAAGCATTCACCTCCAGAAGCAGGGATATAGAGTTTGTGACCATCAGCATTGGTTCCCTCAAAGATGTATCCCGGTGGGTCTTTGTAAGAAGCCAAGCATTTAACAATGCCCTTTGGTGTGTAGCTGGTAGCATAGATGGTTTTTGCATCTAGCAGAGTGTGAGGCCTAGGGCCTGACCAGGCAGGTTTGTAGCTCTTCGTAATTGTGAGAGGATGAGGCAGATAATGGGTCCGAAAGGTGCTCAAGCAATCCATTGGTTCATCTGGAAAAGTCAGCTCTGGGGCATGAGTGATAGGCTTTACTCTCTTGCACGCCCAGGACTTATAGTCTTCCTTCATTGTAGAAGAGCTATCAAATGGCCCAGTGTTTTTCTTAAGCTGGGCCAGAGATCGGCACATCTTGGCTGGCTTGCCATTTAGGTGCTTGTAGTGTAACTGAGTAGTAGTTCGAAGGTCCATTTTCTCTACCGGAGGTATATATTCAACGTTTTTTTTGGTGAATATAGGATGAAGTGGCCAAGCTTGGTATTTTTCCTGAAACTCAGTTGTAGAGGAAAATGGACAATCATGGAGAGGCTTTGGCTGGTATGGCTTTGCCAGCTTGGCTGGCTTAGCAGGCACCCCCTTGTAAGAAACTTTGTGAGTAGTGAGACCATTAAATGGGACCTCACTGGGCTTGTATTTCTCATACTGATGGATGTAACGTTTCTCCAGAGGGTGTGGCACATAATTCACTCTGTAATTTGTCATATTCTCAAAGGGATCCTTGCTTTTCTGATTCAGATTCAGAGGTTTGCAGCTTTGAGTGGCAACCGGTCCCCTGTAGAGATAGTCGTCTTGGACAACAGTTCTGTGGTCAAATTTTTCTTCTGGTGGGTGATACCCACCATCTGGTCTGATCATCTCTGTCTTTGGTTCGTTCCACAGCACATAGTCATCTGAAATGTAAGAGGAATCCTATCTAAGTGTTCAACTATAACAAGTATTTGATGGTGTAACCTTGACAAATCCTGTTGGAAACTATTGAAAGAGTCACAGTAGAAAACATTGTACAACAGTGTGCTAACCCCTGGAAATATATAGCATCTACACAGAGGAGACAACAAGTTTCATGAAAATAATGCTGTGCCCACCCCCTGCCTACAGAGTTGTGAAATGCAATCTCAGAAAATCAGATAATGTTCTAAGTCTTGCAGAAACATTTTCTGCAGGTAACTTGGTGAGTGCTGTCCTCATGCTCAGTCAACCTGAAATCACAAACATGGAGTATCATGGCAAGGGCTTTGAATGCTTTCCTTTAACTTTCTGCAGCTATGTTGTGGCTGGTCCAGAGCACAGGCAGGTTATGCCTTTGCCTGCAGGAGGCCACAGAGTTGTCCCACCCAGTATCACCGGATCAAGGAAAACCAGATGTCCACCACTCCACCCTGAAGGCCAAGCTGCAGAGCTGTCTTCTTCGCACCTTCTCATCTGAGGATGACCTGATTTCTTAAATGCACAGATGTGATGCTCCCTGCTGTTGTCTGAGTTCAGAGTTTTGCAGCTGATCTTGGTGTCAGCAAGTTGTGCTGTGTGGAAGTTCCTCTGCTCTTGGCCTTTCTCTGTATGGCACTCCTGCTCTCAATACAAGCAGGAACCAAGAAGGAGCTTATCTCTCCACCTCCAATTCTTTGTTACTAGCAAAACTGCTAGAATTTGCAGGCCACATCTGCACTGATCTGAAGGATTGTGTCATATCACAGAGAGGGTTCCTACTCTAGAAATCTTGCTATCTAAATTCACGACTAAGAAAATTTCTAGGAGATGTTTTAGGGACACCAGTATCTTCCTTCTTGATCAGGATACCAAGCAGAGCGAGGCAGTGAGACTTAAAAGATTTGCACCCATTCACACTAGAAATCTATTGCAAAGCTGCCTAGCTTTCAGACCCGTGCAGCAGCCACAAGCCCTTCTTTTTTCCTTCCTAGTAATCTTGTGCAACTTCCCCTAGGGAGCATTATGGTTACTGGTAGGAAGTTGAAATGAAATAGTCTTGGAGCTAACCCAAGTCTCCTTTTTTATTTTTTTATTTTTCCCCAGTTTTCCCTCCTTTCAAACCACATTGAGAGTCATAAGGCAAATAAGCTTCCAGCTGACTCTGCACAGGAAGGAAGTCTGGATTTCAAAGTACTAGAGAGTAAATGATGCAATTAGGTATCAGGATATTCAAACTCTCCAATCCAAACAGAGTTATTCCTCCTGAATAACAGCAGCCACAGTACTGCACAAACACAATTACACAAAGGATGTGTTCATTACAATGTGAAGTTTACCAAAAACAAAGTCTTTTTTTTTTTTTTTCCCCAATTAGATGTCTATTTAAAGTCCTTCTGGTTTAAATCAAGCTGCTCTGCTTTGCCACAGGAGAGCAAGGAGCAGCCACAGGCGCCGTGCTGCTCCCAGCCAGCAGCCTGGCCCCACTGCGGGGCACACACGGCTGCAGGGATGCCTGTGCAAGGCAGCATAAAGGGAGACGAGGCCTGCAGCCCAGGGGATTTCCTGCATGCCACATCCAAAATCCTTCCCCCACGGAAGCCCATGGAAAGTCTCCCCAGTCTGTTGGAGACAGGCATTTGAGTCCACAGGAAAAGGCCTGGTCCAATGGAAACGTGTGCGCTTGGGTGCAGGGCTGCTCTCATGCAGCTAATTAGTTCAGAGAGCTATGAACATGGTGGTGTGTGCCAGCATAGATACTCATCTGCTGCTGTTGGTGCCACTGAAGTCCAGGCCACATGCTCTGCTAGCCCAAGGAGTGTTCAAGCTCATGTTTCTGCTGGGGCAATAAGAGACATCCAGGCACTGCCCCGCTGGTGGGGTCCTCACCTGGAGCCTCTGCCCAGGGCATATCATTGTCCTGGAGAGATGGTCCAGCAGGGTGAACCAACAGCATATACAAACGTGTGACATTACAGGGGATGTATTAATACACTGATAAAAAATGACTGCTGATGAGACTTGGCCCATCTCTGCACAAGGGCTGGTTCAGAGATCTGACAGTTCAGGTGCCAGTCAAGAGCTACCAAAATCCTTTTAGGTTCCCCCATCATCCTTGCTGCAAAATATACAGTGTGTTTTGGATGTAAGCACAGCTTTTGCAAAATATTCAAAATATGACAAGCTAGCCCATCTGTCTTCGATTTTAAAAATTTATAAGCTCTACACAGTCAGAGACCTCATAGGCATTATGAATTTATGTTACTTAGTGTAAGCCAGCAGTGCTACTACTCCTTCAAAATATGTTACAATTTTATTGTAACTCTAATTCTTCTCCCATAGATATTAATAGTTTCCCTTGTAGCACAATCTTGAAAACATTAGGGGGTACAGGAGGGAGTAGAGGATATGAACCATATGTTATTGGAGGGTTACACACATCCCACTACAAGTGAGACAACACTAAAATTAGATTACATACCTGCAAATGAATAGAAACAGCCATGTGTGTAGCTGAGAATAAATAAGAATCCTGAAACCTCAAGTTGCAAAGTCATCTGACATTAATTGTGATATGCAATATCAGCATCTTAAACCTACAATGTTATTTGACCTGTGGTGCGTGTAGTGGGAACAAATAGGACAATACAGTAGGAAAGGCAGTATAATAACAAAGCAGCACTTGTACGTGTTTTATATGCTGCTTAAATATTTGAATTACAATAATTAATGGAATAGCATGTTACAAAATTTCATACTTGGAGTGTTGATAAGTAAAACATCGGAGTGCTTGGAGAATAGCACAATGAAAACTCTTTTTGTGAACCTGGGCCTTTAAAATTGAACAAATTCAGTATGCAACTTGATCTTTCAGGTGGTTTGGATGAAGATTTCTATTTGCAGTGTTCTCTGAAATACTGCAAATTATAACCAAATGTATATATGCTACATTTTATTAGAGTTCTGGAGTAACAGTTAAGGTATTGACCTAAATATTGATAAAAGACAAAGATATACATCTGGTTCAGATACAGAGTAGTTACGGATATATAAATACAGAAGGAAAGATCCTCTGCTTGTGCAAAGCAACCTTCCGTTGTTGTACACAGTGAGGTTATCCCAATGAATACCATCTGGCTACATAGCCTATGCAAAACAAAGTGTTCAAAATTGTGTATATGTGGGTATTTTGCACTGTGGGTCATAGTCTTCACCAGGCAAGTCATTCTAAATGGACAGTATTTCCTGTATCCTTAATGTAAAAATTCCAGTTCCTGCCATTGCAAATACGCAGCTGTATTTAAGTCCAACTTGCAGTCATTTCATTAACACTGCATTCACATACCTTTTGTTTCCTTACTTCCTTTATCATTTTGAGTTTTAAGAAAAATTTGTTTCTGTACAATGGGACAAATCTAAATGCCAGCACCAATCAAAAGTTTTTGTATTTGTAAAGCACAATAAAAATAAGACATTAAAAATATTGTAAGAAATACAACAATACTAGCTATCTACCTAGCACCATTTTACAGCTGTGCAAATGTGGAACAACTCTAATTTTCTCTTTATGTCTTTCTACCAAAACCAATAGTTACTGTGACAGTGTAACTGAAAGCTTTCTTCCAGTGCATGCAGACAGAAAAGTAATGCTGGTGGAAAGGAAGGAACGTGGTCCCATGAAGCCAAACCACCTACACCAAGTTACTGTTACTTAAAAAATGAAGGCATAGTTGGGTGCACAGTTCACATGTTTTACCAGGAGGAGAGCTTGAGTGCTTTGGACATTTGCATGGAATTTCTGGATGTCCATAATTCTCTTACGTCTCTTGTATATCCACATATTAACTCTGCAGCACACACAAAACTGGTCCCATGCTTCATGACCTGCTCAGACCTATTGAATTCTGCACATTTTAGATGTGTCTGATCCACTGACCATGTGTGCCAACCATGCAGTACATCAAGAGTATAGTCAGTATAGGTAATACTGCTGGAATAGTCCTGAAATGAGAACCAAGGGCACATACCTTCATAAGTGGATTTTGTGTCCATCTTGGCACCAGAGATGTCTCTCGTCTCACGGGGGAGGCAAGGAAGTACTTGACAGATAGGGTGGGGGTTATAATCTTGTCTATAAATGGAGGTCAAATCCATGCTCTCATCACTCTTGACATGCTTTTCAGGTTCTTTAAGTTTCAGTGGAAACACTTCATGGGCTATGTAATCTCTCCTGTGAATAATAATTTCATTATGTCTTTTGTCTAAAGGACAAAATTATGCTCCTTCTGGACATATGCAGAAATTATTACTTCCCCTTACCTTCACAACCTAAGCAAGTTTGGATAGGATACAAGCATTAATGAAACACACTAGCCCTTCACTTTTGGAAATCCAGATTCTGACAAAGGAGCTTAGGCAGCTCTGGACAAACTCAGGCAGGACAGATTGCCCCTTCTCTCCACCGAGCAAGGTTAATGGCCTTCCTCAAAGCTATGTCTGTTATCCAGGGAAGTTATACCAGGAGACATAACTTCTTTTATAAAGCCCAATAATTACAGCAGGCTATCTAGGCATGACAGAGGGAACAGCCTTCCCAGACAATGCATTGCACAGCTGTTTAGCCCTGGATAGAGAGAGAACAAAACATTTTTCCTGCTAGACACCAAATGAGGAACGAAACATCAGTGTGGTCAGACAGGCAGCTTTTTCTCATGTACCGTTGTAAAATAACTATGTTAAGATACTGGGGTAGTGTTACGTAACAAAACATCACAGAAACAAGTTGGAGAAGAAAATTACATCACCATCTGACATTCACTGACCTGAACCTATGTCACCACACACATCCTCTTGTATAGGACACCAGAGAATTCAGTTTCTAGTGTCAGAATAATATTTCAATGGTATGCCGATTTGTTTACACCTTTGGCAGCTGGGCAGGAGAAACGGTCAGTACTGGAGCTATTCTAATATTAATATTACATTTTCTGAGGCTCTGAATTTAATGTATTAGTCACATAAGTGACTAATTAGTCATTAGGAAATAAACAAGATTCTCAAAAGACTGTGTGGCAGAGGGAAGGAACATTCACACTGCAAATTTTTAAGTATAGGGGTAAAAACAGAAATGCAAAAGTAAATAATTCCAAGGGCATCAAGAATTCCTTATGTAGATGTCACACAAATTGTAGCCACTTGGTATCCTTTTTTAAGGGGCCAAGAAAAGGCAAGCAGCAATAAAATAGGCATGCAGCAGCCTCAGTAGCAGGGAGGGTTCAATAACAGAGATGATCTTTCCCAAGCCACTCTCAGAGCACAATAAAACCCAATTTTGAAGCAGCTGAGCCTGTACCAGGGGCATGTAACTGATCACAGGCAGGTGATTCTTCACCAGTGTGATCAAGTATTTCTTGGCAGCAAGAGCACTTTCTCTCACTCTGTCCATTGCATTGCAACAGAACCTGCAGTGGAGACAACAGCGGACAATTGATGGGCTGGTAAGTCAGTGGCAACCTGCATCCAAGACACTGTGAAAAATAGTACTGCCTACAACTCCTGAACTTTGTCCAGGAGGCTTATTGCTTCCCTGCAACATCTGACGCTCAGCAGAGGGTTCACTCCATCAATTCACTCTGCCTGAGAGGAGTTTAATCACACAGAAGTAGAGATCCTAGCAGCAGTCTAACATATGGTGACACCTTTACACTAGGCCTTGGCACTTTCCAGGTGGATGTCTTTTCTTGTGAGTGCTGCCCAGAGGACAGCAAGATTTGCAATCCAATGGCTAGCAGCTCAAGCTCTGTTTTCTGCTCTTACAGGGTAGGTGATTTTTAGTTGTTTGATAAAGTGCATGCTCTGAAGAAGCAAGTAGAATTAGTTTCTTCTTTTCAGAAACTTTTCACTAAACTTCAGGAGTAATAGTTATTATAGGAATCACCATCCTTGTCCAAGCAAGGGTAGTTTTTCTGGTTGACCAAGAAGTTTCTAGGACTCCTTGACAGAACCCACATAGTGGCTGCACCTCCTTACTGTCCTTAAGAGGACACAAATGAGCCCAGGATTTATGGGCAGACACATGGACATCTAGCTGCTTCGGCTCTAGGTGGGAGGCACACATAGAAGTGATGTGTGAGAATGTCTCATCAAAGCCCTCTCAGTCCCTGCTGAAACCTTTAACATAGAGAGAGGCATCCCTAATATGAGTGAAAGTCAGGCATTTTGGCCTTCAACGGCAACATTTGTGTTTTAGTTTGACAACTCTTAAAAATGCATAGAGAGGGGAAGGAGTTCATAAAGCTTGTCAGGATAAGGACATACAGATGGCGTTAAGAGTTTATTAATAGCCATTGGCATCTCCTTGGTCTCTTACTCAGCTCAGCAAAGGCAAGTGTGAGGTTGTTTGTGACTGTGCCTCTGAGCACAAAGAAAGCAAATATCAGCCAACAGTGCAAGTGTGAGGATTTCTGCTGAACACCAGCACTGGGCTGCAGCATAGCCGAGAAGAAAAACTGCCCAGCACTACACAGGGACTACCCTGTGGAGCACACTCACACCCCCCTTCCAGTCATCAAGCTTTACCATATTCATACCTCCTCACAAACCAGTCATTCGTGTTACAGTGTACAAAGTGCCACACAAAGCACAGAACAAAAGAAAAATACTCCCCAGATATCATCTGTAGTTTCCCAGGCAATATTTCAGCTTCTTTCCCAGAAGCCTTCCCAAAACAGGAAGCAAGCAAACAGCAGGGCCATAACCGTGCTGCTGTGGCCTGTGTTTTCTTCAATCAGATCACATCTCAGCCTCCTGGAAGTGCAAGAAAAATAACCGCTTCCCTCCACTGCAACAACTGGCCTCAGACATCCATCACTCCTCACCAGTGCCTGTATAACCCCAGAGTTGTTGTCTTCAGGTTCCCCTTGTGGAAAGCAATCATTTTTGTTTTTCCTATTGCCCATCTCTAAAACACACATTCTCTAAAACACAACCCTCATTCTCATTCACTCCTTTTCGTACTTTGCAGTTGAGATGCCTTCCATGGGTATCTGTGCCATCTTGTACTCATCCTTTGGTTTGAATGAGTCTCTGGGAAGTGTGCAGGGATAAAGGGGGTATTTCTCCATGTACTCCGATAGCACACGTGGCTTCTCGCTCTTGTCATAGGGCCTGGTGGGCAGGTGTGGACAATGGTGACATCTGCAAGGGAAAAAAATAACAGGGGATTTAGTGCCTCGCAGGTCATTTTAGATAGCTGACTGAAAATACCTTCTATAACCTGGCTGCAGGGTACAACTATAAAACAGTGGATAAGTGGCCATTGCAATGAATGCTATAGCTTTGATTATACCAAGTCCAAAATCACACCCTGCACAAAGAATGGGTTGTTTCTGTTTTATTCCATAGCCTGCAGTCACAAAAAGTCAGCAAAGCCAACAAAAACAGCCTAAGAAAAACAAGTTCACCTGGATGAAGAAAATAAAAAAATTAATCTGAAATACAGTCAAGTACTTCATATTATACTGGACTGGAAACTCCATTTAATGTTCCTTTTGTTCCATTTCTCATCAATTTATTGTCCTACTTTGCACACTTATTGAGCTCACTTGAGTAGATAAGTGACAGTTTGGGAGTCTCTATTCACTCCTCCATGAACTCATACTTGGACAGCAGTGCTCTGGCTTTAAATGGCACACATGCAGGAAAATAGAGACATGAACCATAATGACCTCGATGTCCTCCTGCCATAACTAGCTGCACTTGTTCTGAGATCAGCAGGAACAATACCAAGAAGTATCTCCTATGAAAGTCTGAGCATACATGCTGAGAGCAGATGTTTGTACCTTGATAAACAAATAGACACCTTCTATGATCAGGCTCCTGAAAACTTACAGAACACCTCCAAAGATGAAAATAATGATATGAATAATTTCATCACATTTTTGCTATTTGCTGTTCTTTCAGTACTTCACAGAATCCTTCCTTTTCTGAAAAAGCCACTTCTGTAGTAAGCCAGAGCCTTCAGATTAAAGTAGTTCCATCAGCTCCCGTAGATCAACAATGTGATGCACCAGCACAGGCCTTGCTGCTGGTGAGCGGGCACATCTGCAAGGAGAAGCTATACTGCGGCACATTTAAGGTGTCAGGGTGGGGGAATGAAGGCTGCCATGTGAACAAGAGAATCAACAGATAGGCGAACAGAACAGTCCACCCTTTGGCTCTAGTGGAGATTTTCTGGAGGACAGCACCTAAAATATGGAAAACATCATTTGTTACTTCCCAAAGCAGTTATAAAAGTTGTTGACTGCTGGTGCTGACTTTGAAGGCATCACTGTTTCTGCCAGCTGAAGCTTCTAAAACCTCTACATCACTGTAAGTATATTAGTTCTGGAGATAGTCTCGTATGAAGCCAGATGACCACTCCTAAAGCTGTGGTGATTTCCAGTCTGTTTTCACTTATATAGCTGTATACACTAGACGTCACTGTATGCTCTCCCAGGAAAGGGTCAATTTCTACTGCTACTTGCAGTGGCACATAGAAGTACCATAACTCCTAGAGATCAGTGAAGCTATCCTGGAGTGACTTTTTCAAAACAACAAAAAACATGGCATCTTCCTACCTATCTATGGATTTGAGTCAATACAGGTCTATTGACATGGTAAACAATAAATTTCTCAGTATGGAACCCTGAGGTAAAGTTACTTTTGAAGCTAAAAATTCTCAAAATTAGTGTTGATTAATATATGCTTACTCCCTTAAATTATACAAAACAAAATCAAAGTCACATGCATTCTATTTTTTTCAATGAGAGTAAATCTTAGAAACATGGAAATCGTCTAAAACATATCACACTTATTTCAGGGGCTCACCAAATTTCTTAATTAATACTGTGTCTAAATCCAAAGCAGTTACCTATTTAGAAGTCTGTACTCTGTCTGAGCAACGCATTATTTACCAGGCTGCAGGTGTTTTACAAAAGTTGTGTTACTGAAAGGAATGGTAGGGAAGTGACATTTTTTGTTTTCTTCATGAATGAAAGAGGGCTGTGTATAAAACCAGTTTGTGTTTTTCATTATAGGATTGTTGCTAATTGTCTTCAGCGTTTCCTGCATTGTTTTTTATACAAAATCCCTTAGGCCACGCAGAACTGTATAACATTAAAGCTGAGCTACTGTTGTGACTTCTAGCCTAGACATGGCAAGGCCAGATTTGTTAAAACTCAGACACTTTTCAGAGACTTTGCAGAGCTGAAACTATGGAGTTATCGTTTCTTGAAGCAGATTCAGTATTATTCTCTACCAATCACTACTATTACAGGTGTTCACAAGAGCAAAAATAAGTCCCGTTACAGAATCAAGATCTCTCAATGCTGGATGCTTCTCCCACACATAACAACAACAACAACAAAAAGGCAGTCTAGCCATAACCGGGCTCAGTTGTGGCTTCAAGCAAAGCGTGAAACAGAAAATATTTGTGTATCTGTAGACTGGCAATTAGTGCGACTTAATAGGAGCAAAAAAAGCTTTGAAGGCCCAGCATCCACCATACAGACACCTCAGGGTGGGTTTACCCTAGACGAGCTCTAGTCCAGTGCTCTGCCAGAGGAGCTGGAGATCATCTCTCTTTGTGAAAGGAGCTCAGACAAGGTACTGCAAGACTGCTCCATAATGTGCACCAAAATGAGGACACTGAGGACTAGCCGATTTTCTGCAGAAGCTCACTCCTGACTGGAACTAAAATACCAGCATGGATTATCCAGCACTGGTGACCTCCTTCTTTCCGTGCTGTGGCCAGGCCAGAGCAGCGTGCAGAAGGCTTATCCTGTCAAAGACAGACTTTGGATCTCACCATGTGATTTCTTCCCAGAGACATAACAGTTTATGTCCCTTTCTGGTTTGATTTAAACCTGCTGGAGTCAATGTGAACTTTGCTGATTAAGGACTTTAGGAATAAGCCCATGGGACTCACAGTGAGAGGAGGCCTCTGGTTTTATGTCTCATACATCATTCCTGTCAAAGTCAGAGTGTTCCCTTCTGAATGTATGCTTTCCAGTGCTCCATCTAGTCCAGATTTGAGTTATTTATTTAAAAGAGCTTCTATACTTAGCAAAATCACTGTTAAATCAGATGTTGAGCAACCTAGGGGGAGTCAATGTCTGCTTACTCTTGCTTGTCCACATGACCTTCTTGAAATGCACTTTGTGACAAAAATGTTCCAAGTACAAGCTGCACTGACACTTTCTGGCCACACTTGTGGTCTTTTAGCATTCCTATGAATTATTCCTCATCCTCCAAGGGAAAATGATCTGCCTATTCTTTCTGTTTCAAATCTGTTGGCTTCACACTTCCCTTAAGTGCACTTTCTTCCCACTGCTGTCTTAAAGTCTCTATCACAGCAAGCTAGTCTTAAGCTTGGCTTTGGAATGTGTTGATGAGGCCCTTATGTTAGCTTTTTATGACAGAATTCACTCAAACAGGGTGGGGGAAATAGCTATACCACCTCGTTCACCACAGCCCTGCAGTAGCACTTTGCAAATGAGGCATTAATGACACTTCATTAACATCATCAGGTAGTATCCCATTACAGCTCACCTGCACACACAGGGTGTAGATGGGGTCTCTTCCAACACTAAGCTCCCAAAGTGTTCCAGAGCAGAGGTTCTGTGCAGTCCCCTGCCTGTGTCAGACAGGCTCTCTGCCACAACCACTTGGTCCTGTATCCTGACAGACGTACACAAGGCAGAGGCCTGTGCCTACCCAGTGGCCCTGTTGGGAGCAGGAGACATGAGGGGTCCTGCAGATCAGCATGGCAAGGGTGGGTAGCCCAGATGCCCCTCCAGAAGACCGCACAGTCGTAGGAAGGGAACAACAGTTTGCTGAGTTATGTTTTTCCCCTTGCAGGCATCTGGTTCTTTGAACACTAGGGGTCTTCTGAAGAGCCTAGGATGGGAAAAAAGGACAGAATCTCCTGCAGACAGCAGCAGACCTAGTTTGCCAAGCAGTTTGCCTTGTGATGAAGCTAAGCCTACACCAGGGACCAGCAAGATCTGGCAGTGTTTTATACCTCAACTATTCACCCACTCTTCATGTGTACATTTCTCCTTTCTCTGTTTTCAGGCACAAAAAAAAAAAAAAAAAAAAAAAAAAAAAAAAAAAACAGAATGAGATTTTTCAGAGTTAGCTCTTGGGAAAACACTTTCCCAAAAATAAACCCCTCACAATTGGGCAGAAATGCAAATCTGAACCTTCTGTCTTCTATTATTTTGCACTAAATTGCAATGTGTGCCCACAGATATTAGATTAGCACACATTCTATCAGACTACAAGCAAAATATGATCGTCACTGGTAACTTACCAGCAACACATGATACAATAAAAGCTTCACTTCTGCATCTAAAGAGATATTATTGAAAATATTTTACTGAAGACTAATGTAAATAACAGAGCAAGACTCTCAAATATAAGGAATGGAAGAACACTAGACCTTGCATTTTGCTACACTTTACTACTTCTGGCATGATAAATATTTATAAAAGAACTACATAATTCTCCAGTACTGAATTCACTGTTATGTGGCTGCAGCAAGATGGCACACTAATGTCAGAACTAAACAGCTGAAGTCATGAATAAATGGTAGGTTACCTTACAGTTGCTATTGTTTTAGTACTGCATTTGTCAAACTGTACCTGATTTTCTAAATGCTGATGAGACCTAGATTTTGACATTTCTTAGGCTTGCCTGCTTAGATGTTTGTGTTTTTCTTTTTTTTTTTTTTTCTTTCTTTTTGGCTAATTCTACTCTGAGTTTCACTTGTCCAAATTATTCTCTACTTAATTGGGGTCTATCAAGTTAACCTAGCCAGTATTTGTAATCAAGCATGACAAGGAAATGCATAGGTTTTTTAGGCCCACTAAGAATTATGGAAGAACACCAGACTCTTGGGGGGTCGAATGCTGGAGAATTTCCATTTTGAACCATTTAGATTTCTAGTAGCCTAGAAGCAGACAATGATATCTTGAAAGCAAATATTTCGCAACAAGGGAACATACTCTGCTGAAGTTTTGGACTCATTCTGCAAACATTTTACATTTGGCAGAACTGAGCCTTCTGATTCCACATAGCCATGTGCTGTCCATATTTCCAACATAAAATTAGCAGTTATATACACTGTTGTATATGTAAATCAGCACATTAGTATAGAGGACATCAATGTAGGAAAAAATGTGACAAAATTCACATTCTGCAGTTTATACATTTGATGTGGGAAGTGACCCTAGACCTCTTATTCCCAGGCTACACTCTCAACCACAAAAGCAACAGCTATCTGAGATTTGGATTTTATGCTTTGTAGATGAACAAGTAATGTGCTCTGCGTAGTTCACTTAATTCTCAACAGCACCACCAAACACAAACTTTACACCAGTTGACATCAGCTCTCATCAGAAGGCACTGTCTCTGAAGAAAAAAGAAACTACTGCATGTCAACATGTCCTGCTAGTCCACTATGAGAAAGCCAAGAATTCAAAACAGCATTGGTAATAATTCACACTTGCTCAGCAATTTCATCCAAGCAAAGGATTCCAGATGTGCTGTCCATGTGAAAATAAGATGATCAGGACCTTGCCATTGTGGAGAAACACAGGGACAAAGACAGAAACATTCATATAGATGAAATACTGTATCATATGAAAATACTATGGGCATGTGTTCCTTAGGGTTAAGCATCAGGGTTTTTTTTGACTAAAAAGAGCACTCTCAGCTTACAATTGGAGATGTAACTTGTATTCTGATTAAGCAGGTTGAGGTGCATCAGCAAGTGTATGCTGCTGCTGAAACTCAGCCCACTTGTTATAGACCATTTTTGATGTACTTGTACCAAATTTGTTAAGAATGGGAAGAAAAAATATGTTCTGAAGCTATGTTAGCAGAATGTGGATAGCTAGACAATAGCATGTAACTCACCTACCAGTCTGTGCAGTCAGAAGATACTCTCAGCTCAACAAAAGTCTAATTGTTTATAGCCCTGGGGTCTTCAGTTCTACTGTTACCTGTTCCCTCCCTCATATCATGCCACACATACACCTCTATGCTACATCCCATGTCTGCATTTTCAAGGCTTCTGCTATCACACCAGGCCAGTATTGCCTTGCATTGCGTCACTACGGTAGGGTCATAAGCCTTGCATTCTGCACAGAATAACTACAGGTTACCACTAGCTGCATAAAATTGTGGCAATAGAACATGATTGCGCAGAGAAAAGCAGAACTAAAATAAATAAGGTGATGGCCACGTGGACATTAGAAGAATTGCTGTTAAGTTAAAAAGAATAAAACAAAGCCCCAGGCAAGCCAAGAGAAATTCAAATTCTAGTAAGTCCTGAGGTCTTGTAGAGTTAATACAGAGCCTGCAGGTTGTTCTAGTGATGGGAATCCTGTATTTATTGGGCTTTGGGGCTACACAAATAAAGGTATTATGGTCCCTCCTTAAATTTTATTTTGTCTCTAACATTATCCCCATGCCTAGCACAACAGATGTTTTGAGGTCAGTTTCCTAGCAAAGTGCAGATACAATACTGATATCAATAATAGACATAATGTATGCACAACAATAAATAATATATATTATTTAAGTTATATATGAGACCCCAAACAGATTTTGTGAAAGAGCATGGCAGATTTTTGTTTCTTCCCAAGTCAATAGTCAGTATCCAATTCCCTTCATCTCAGACAGCTCTATTGTTGGAAAACATTTTTAGCCGCAGTTTTCCTGAACAAAAACTAACACCGACATAAATTCTGTATTCTCAAGAAAAAAGCAAGCCAAGAATTCAAAGTACATTAAAAAATACAATGATCACCTATAACCTGTGGAAAGTGTATTGGTTCTCCTAGCCCACTTCAGAAAAAGTATTTCAGATTTACCGTGGTTTCAAAGGCAGATAAAAGAATATATGCAAGTCTGGAGAAAGGATTGAGTAAAGAATCCCCCCAAAAATGGAACTATACATTTAAAAGACAAATAAAAAGAAACAAATCAAACATCATTGTTTACTCCACATAGCAAGCTGATCACAGGTTTGGTAAAAATCTGGAAAGCAAAACATTCAGAACTGGGAAGAAAAGTTCTTTCCACAAATGATGGTGTAACTTGTTGTCATGGGTTGGTGCATATTTTCAGGCTTCAGGCAGAAGGGTATTTGTAGCTTTCCCCTTTAGCTGCTCACTCTACATTTAAGGAGATCAGATTAGACGGAGGACAAATCAGATCTTGAATGGTAATGCATATTTTTCTACGGACTCTCACAATGCATACAAACAGCATTCACTCGTGGCTCACAAAGCAAAATCTTCAGCTTAACCTGCTCATTCCTGTCTCATAAAATGCCCTCTGTTAAGCGACATTTCCTGCTTCCATGGTGCAGCCAAGCAGTCCGCACCAAGTGCTGCATTGCAATCGGTTACACATGTTGATACAGGTTGAAAACAAGCATTTCTTGCAACATCTTGCACAAGAGTGTTGTGCCCTCATGTGGGGGCATTAAGGTATGAACTATAGCTCTTCCCCTATGTAAGCTGATCATGCTGAGAGCAGCACTCTTTTGTTTGATTAAATTGCATTTGTATTGCTCAGAGTATCTCATAGTTAAAAGCAAGATGAAAATCAGATGAGAATACCTTTTGAAATCATTAAGAACTACAAACCAAACTTAAATGGTAAAATGAATGCAACTCCCCTGCCTTAAAGGGTCTTTGGTTCATCTAAACAGAAGTTAAGATGAAACACCTAAACAGTTTACCAGCTCATATTAAAAACGTTTAAACCTAGAATGGTTAACTTGGAGCCACAGCCCAGGACCAGAATCCAGGGTGTTTGATTTCGTTTTCTGTATTTACCACAGTCTTCACAGTCAGCACAGCTCTCTGAGAGCTAAAGATAAAGTACAGCATTATTCAGAGAAGTAGGAGGAATCCTGTGAGGATTTCTCAAGATTTCGATGTTATAGAAATCTCTAGCTCAGGTAGAACTACAATAATGTCCAAGTAAAGATAGGAATGTGAAAATGCCCCAGAGAAATGGGGCGTGCTCTATGTCAGGAACTGATGATTAACAGACAGGCTGCAAAGAAAATCACTGAAAGTGAGTCTTTATTTGTGCAAATCTTTTTTCTTCCAAGCAATGGAGATGCAATCAGAGATCCAGCTACATGACTGGGTTACCAAAGGATAGACGATAGATGAGATGTCTGTGAAAGGAAGAGGAGCATCCAAGTGCAAAGTATCAAAGTATATTGCATATAAATATTGGATGTGGTAATAATATCAGGACAATGAAAACGTTTTGGTGGGGCACATGGAAGGTACAAGGTTCTGCTTTTAGATGGTGAGTGGTCTTGAAACCAAAAGTAAATGTGCATAAAAGATCGGTTGAGAAAAGTTTGAAGTACTTGTGATCATAACAGTACAAAAACAAACAAACAAACAAACAAAAAAACCTCAGTTGAATTCCCACCCAGCTCAGGAGCTTTTTTCTTTGTATCATATCAGAATGTTGAATTCTGGATGCAAAACTTCACTTTTTCTTTGGCACATAGACTCTTTCACCAAGTGCTGGAAAAGACGGATCAGTGATCACATCCAAATGAATAGAAGTGATAGCGGAGAAAGAGAGGTTTGACACATTTGCACACACATTGTCTTCACTGTGAAGTCAGGCAAAAGTTTAACAGAAGAGGAACACACATTTATAGATGTACAGCGCTTATCAGTGGGAAAAGAATGAAACGTGGTCAGCCAGCCCTCCGAATTCACCCACATCAGAATGCCACCACTGGGAATGTGGAAGGTGGCCAATACGCTGGGGTTTGCTATTACATGTTGTTGTGGTTGTGTCCCTTTCAAAAGCTGCACACAGTCATCATGGTCATCCTTTTTAATGACCAAGTGAACTTCAAGCAAAGCCCCATACTGCGCTCACTATATTTCACATAGCCACTCCTGTCTTTTTTCACATTTTTTATCTTGCTTTCTACATGTGCAACCAGTAAACAAATTCTGTTACAATCTTCCTGCTAATCTCATCTCAAATACCCTTAATGAGTAAACATTCTACTGTCTCTTCAATACTCATCAATATGATTTTAGGTATTACCAGTACAGTTCAGAGGGCTTTGTTGACTTGCTGTATTTCAGCACCTAAAGGCTCACAGGCGATAATTTGCAGAAATAAATATAACTATCTTCCTATCTCCTTCAAACATGTTCTCTTTGAAATAATATAAGCAATTATTAAGAATATTGACTCATTCAAAATAGAAAGTATAGCAAGTAGAAAGGAAGTCTTAAAAATCCTGATTGTCATTAAACTCCCCCTCCCCCCCAACAAAAAATATATATATATATATATATATATAAATAAATCTGTGCAAATGCTGGCAATAGCGTAGACTCAGTAACTATTGTGTTGTCAGAACTCACTCATCCTAGCCAGACACAGGAAACAACAGAGAAACTGATGCCAAAATTCACTTTTGAGAGTTCCAGGATCTGTAATAGTGAGAGCACATACTAAAAATATGTGGCTGCATTATTTTTGTCATCTGACACAAGATGTTAGCAAAAGAAAGGTCCAAACAGTCCAATAATTTTAATAAATTATTTGTGGAAACAGTATCCTTTAATACTGGAATGTGCTCTTGATAGTAAACAGGTAGATACCTATATCTAGGGATACTAAATTTGGTTGGTAATGGGTTTAACTTCACAAAATGAATACAACGATTTATCTATACCCTCCAACTGAGAACTAAGTTTTATGCCCCTCTCCACCAAGACAGCAGTCAAAGAGTAATTAGACCTGTTATGAAGTATTATAAAGCCATCATTATTTCATGCATGAGAGCTCTCAAATTTCAGTACATTAACACAATCACTGCATATCACATTTTATACAAACTCATGATGACAGATTTTATAACTTACTAAAGCAAGACCTAGTGAAGTTCTTCCCTGTATGTGCATACCCACTGCACCTAACCAGCAATGATGGAGCAAATACTTTTACATCTAAGATTGTATAGCAGTGCCATAGATCAAGTAGAGGCATACACTCGGTATTTACTTGAGACAAGAGAGAGCAAGGAAAGTATTTCATATAAGCCAAAACGTTCAGTGTTACAGTGAACAAGCTGTGCCCATACTTAGGATGCAGACCACGTCAGTGAATCCTGTCTGGGGTGGCAGGAGCAGAGACAACAGAGGGACATCTGACCTACTCAAGTATCGAACAGCTCAGCTAAATTTCAGGCTTGCAGGGATATTATAGCTTGTAAAACAGTATCTTTAAAAGTGTGCTAGGGAGGTATTGAATGAGGGCAATTTAGGGAGGTATTGAATGAGGGCAACATCTTCTAGACTGATAACTGTCAAGAGCTTCTCGTACAGATGACAGGCAGGCATCCGTTATGTTTTATGTTGTCTGCTTTATGTGTTCACACTATCGAGGAACAAAACTCATGGAAATAACTACATTAGAAGCTTGGAGAGATTCAAGAAAACTTCTAGCTTTAGATGTTTCCTAGGCTGCAAAACTGTTGGCCAAAAGAAAGAGTGCAATTAAGGACATCAGAGAAAGGAATGAGGGAATGAATCAGGATTGAAGACATCACAGTGCATCTGGTGTGCCTGCTGAAATGGTAGGGAATGGATTACATAGATTGTGTCATCCTTCATCCTAGTGATCATATGATATCTCAGGTCTCAGTAATACAGTACATCTGGAGTGAAAAATGATTTAGTATGAAACAGTCATCAGCTTTGTCTGGACAGATGGCTACCAGTCCTCGAAAAGAAGGTAGAGGTTTGGAAAAGTCAAGTACACCCACATATACTGGGGTCAGAAATGGCAAATACTAACACGTATCTTGGGGAATTGACTGTCTTCTGGCTGCACCTGGGAAAAAAATGAAGGACCCTTTTCCCCTATTCCGGTAGACCCCAGCAATAACAGTGGCCTGCCCATGACCTGCTAGTTCAAAAGTCCAGTAAGTGGAAATGCTATGCTGAAAATGGAAAACATGCCTCCTTCTGAAGGAACTGCTGAGCTAAAGGTCAGTACTCATAAACATGCAAGCTCTTAAATGGAAAGACTATTTCTCATTTATTTGTTTGTTTTAATGTGAAGCAAATCCTTCAATCTCAGCTCCACAATTCTGAACTACCCTGGACTTTCACTTTGGACACGGACTTCATGTTTGGCCTCTATGATAATAAGGAGCTGAGGCAAAATCTTGGCTATCATGAAGGTTCTTTAAAAATTTAGACTTCATTCAAATGTTGATGACTTGTGTTCTAAATAGAAATATGTTAGACTTTCTTTGGCTCCTCTTATTCAAGTTCATTTTTTGTTGTATGTATTCAGAGGAAAGTACAGTCACACTCAGTGATGTAGAGAAAACGTAAGTGGAGAAATAATGCAGATAATTGAAACATCTGTGAAAACTGAAAGGAATCAAAGCTATCTAAACAAGTACACCAGCATATGGATAATTAGGTCCAATACTGCTCTCCTTCACACCATTTCAAAGTGTGAGTAATTCCAGGAAGCCACCTGAGGCACAACAGCAGCATAGAAACTATCACAGGCTGTACATAAATTGGGCCAGCCACATTCTCTGCAATATTGTGAATGCATGCATTACAGAAACCAAATTTTCCACATGTACTTTGACACCTGTATAGGACACGTCCTACATGATTGAATGACTTTCCTTTCAGATGGCCTCTGGAGCAGAAAATGCTGTCAAGTCTGTCCTAAATCCAGTAACTCCTGTACTTCAGGAAATTAACCATCCATAAGTCATGACTGCAATGGAAATAAATATTACTGGTCATACACAAAATGTGGCCATGCAGACAGAAAGTGAAAAGCAAGAGAGGAGATAATGGAAACCCAGGCACATAAATCAATGAATTTAAGACTACTAAGAGAAGGGAATACATTCAACAAGGTAGTTCTATTAACATCTGGGTTTTAACATAGAAGATAAGATGGTTTTGAGTCACTTATCTCAAGCAAATTAAATGACAATTGTAATGTAAGTAGTGCCCTTCATTCACCACAAATAAATGATGTGCCCAGAGTAAAACAAAGCAAATAGAAACCAACTCACAGGATGAGGTTGGCAGTGAAATCCGAGAACATTTCCATGTCCTATTTACACAATTAGGGGCACCTGCAAGGAGAATAGACTATTTTCTTTTCTAGTGAAATTAAAAATAAAGAGGCAGCTTGCCTCAGGATGGATGCTACTGCTTGCAGAGAATTTCTAAGATAATAGATTAGTGCTTCTAATATATGCAGCCTTGAATTCAATGTCTTATTACAGAATATAGTTAAATAGATATACAGGTACTCAAGAAGAACAGACAGAGAAATGTTTCAGAGTAAAACTGAATGTTTAATAGTAAGCATTTTAATAATTACTGAGATGTGAGTTAATTGATTTGAAACAGAAAAATGTTTCCCACTGTTTTGTGCTAAATTAGCAGCCAGTGCTTTTACCTCCACTGAGACAGAGCATGCTGGAAAATGAGAATGGGAGTTGAGATAGAGAGCCACAATTGTCTGCCTCATGTTTGATCTTGAGAAACTCCCTTGTATCCAGTACAAATTGCTCACAGCGCCCCTCTTGAGTAAAAAGCTGGAGATATTATTTTATCTCTGCTCACAGGTCATCCACCAGTGAATCTCACTTAATTTGCCTGTCCCCCCTCCCCAGCCCCAACCCCAATCCCAAATAAGAGTTACCATTTTTTTATTTTTACAAGTGGAAGCAGAAAAAGACAGTGATGCTGCAGCAGGTGCCAAAGACAACTGTATTGGAGCCAGTGGCTGCTGAATTCTGCTCTATGTGCCCTTCAGATTGTGCTCCCTGCCCAAACAGTACTGTAGAAGTCTACCACAATACCAACTTTTTTCCACTAACTGAATACAAGCAGAGTGATCCAAAAGCAGAAGCCAAGCTCAGTAACCCTTTGTTTAGTAGGCAAAGGATGCTAAGATGTGAACATCAGCAAGCTTGTGTTGTCATAGCTTCTGCAGGCAGAAATCCTGTGCTCTCCTTCAAGCCAGAGGAGGTCACAGTCCAGTCATAAAAGTTGTGTGACCATTTCTATGGGAAGGATGCAATGCAAAAGCAAAAAAGGTCTAAACCAGAACACATCTTAACTACGCTTAATGTTGGGAATCTGCCTCAGGACAGAAACTTCCACAAAATGAAAGGTAGGATTCTCAGTCAGGATTATCTATGAAACCCTAAGGCTTTGATTTCATTTTGAATATAGGACATTTTACACTGACCCACACAGAGAAGGAAGAAAACACTTTTGGGCAAAAGACTGAATTTCCCTTGTCTGAAATAATAAGCTGTCTGCACTGAGCGGTATCATCAAGTGTTTGTTCATCATGAATACAAGCAGAAAACTGTGCTAAGAATGGAGACTTCTTTGATACCCATTTTAGAGCCCTTCAAGTCTAATGTGGGAAAGCTACTCTGTATTTCACAAAGGTCTGCCAGTCGCTGCCACAACTGCTGGTGCTGCTGCCACAGTAGAAGCCAACTTCCTCTGTGTCACAGTGAGTCCCTTCCCTCTGCTCACACAACAGGCTCTTCCGTATCTCTTCTCTCAGTGACAGTGTTCTTCAGAAAGGAGGAATTCTCTGCCCTGTCAACCCCGACCCCTCCCAGAATCTCTCCCATTTTTTCAAGGCACATCTCAAAACCTGTGGGCCATATGCACATCTGCAATCCCAGCCTGGAGTCGGTGTAATTCCTTTACGCAGAGTGCAGATCCAGCCCCACAGTATGCTTTTTTCTGGTGCCTTTGCTTTTTCTTCAGCTGTGTTCCTGCTTCAGCATGTTCTGAAAACTTCGATGACACCTGATGTGGTGGTGGGATGCTTTGCAATCTGCCTACCTTCTGACCACAGCCTAGTGTCCTCAAATCTATGTAAGATTTAGAAAAAATGTTTTTAGAAAAATAATTACACAATTAATTTATTTATTATAATAAAGGGGAAATTAATTTCCTTTCATCTTTGGGAAAAAACAGTAATTATGATAAAGAGGCAAATGGACTTTAAAAACTGTCTTAGATTCAGAGAAACTAGAGAAATACCCTAGCTAATTTCCTTTTACACTAGTGAAATGAAGAGCTATTCCTCTGCACTCAGTAGATTTAAACCAATGTACAACAGCAGCACTTAAGAAGAAAATAAGGTCCTGTGTTCTTTTAAGAGGACTTGAGCTTGGTACCATAGTAAAAATGAATGCTGCTGCAAAACATACACTAAAAGCATGCTTTCAACAAGTGTTCTAGTTTTCAGGAAGCATAAGAAGAGTGCTGATAGATCTTTGGCAGAAGGTCTCCAACATCTGCTTACTGTGATCCCTGTTGGATAGGGTAGGATAGGATAGGATAGGATGGAATGGAATGGAATGGAATGGAATGGAATGGAATGGAATGGAATGGAATGGAATGGAATGGAATGGAATGGAATGGAATGGAATGGAATGGAATGGAATGGAATGGAATGGAATGGAACGGAACAGTTGGAAGGGACCTAAAAAGATCATCTGACCTCTTCAGGGCTGTCCAAAAGCCAAAGCATGTTACTGAGGGCATTGTCCAAACGCCTCGTGAACACCGAGAGGCACGGGGCACCAACCACCTGGCTAGGAAGCCTGTCCCAGTGCCTGACCACCCTCACGGCACAGAAATGTTCCCTAATGCCCAGCCTGGCCCTCCCCTGGCGCAGCTCTGTGCCGTGCCCGTGTGCCCTGCCATCGGTGACCAGGAGCAGAGACCGGCACCTCCCTGCTGCTTCCCCTCCTCAGGGAGCTGCAGGGAGCCGTGGGGTCGCCTCTCGGCCTCCTCTTCTCCAGGCCGGACAGCCCGAGGGTGCGCAGCCTCTCCTCACGGGCATGCCCTCCAGGCCTCCTGCCGGCCCTGCTGCCCTCCTATGGGTGCCTTCAAGTACCTGAACACCCTTTTTGTGCTGTGGGGCACAGACCTGCACACAACATGCAAGGCAAGGCTGCACAAATGCTAAATATAGCAGAGGAATCAATTCTATATGCTGTGCTGTGTTAATGCACCCCAAAATGCAGTTTGCCCTCCTGGGTGCCAGGGCACACAGCTGGCTCATGTTGAACTTGCTGTCCACCATCACCCCCAGGTCCCTTTCTGCAGGGCTGCTCTCCAGCCACTGGTCTCCAAAACTGTGCCTGTGTCCAGCATTACTCCGTACCATCTGCAGCACCTGGAATTTTCATTTGTTGAGCTTCATATGCCATTTCATGCCATTGCTAATTGCCCAGTGCGCCATTCTATCCAGATCCCTCTGCAAGGCCTCTCATTGCTCCTGGGGGTTTTCTAATTCCTAAAACTTTCAAATATGCTCTGCATAAAGCAAACTAAGAAGGGAAGGGACAGGAGGATAAAAGAGATTTACAAACAATGCCCTTGCTCCTACCTACATCAAATTTGTTTCTCTAAAAGGAAGCGCACTTTTTCACCATCTCTATTTTTCTGTTGAATTTACAACCTGAAGTGATATAGGAAAGCCTGGTTAGCAACATGGCAATACAGTCTGACAAAATAATAAGTTTGGGAAGTGGAAACAGCTTGCATATGCGTCCTTCTAGCTCAGAGAACTGTAGGCAAATTTTGGCTGTCAAAAGAAACAGTCACCTTGCCAGGATGGGAGTTCTTAAGCCATAAAAACCTTTTGATATTAAAAAAAAAAAAAATCAAACAAAGTAAGTTAAACACCAGGAAAAATTAAGGTTTCCTGTTGGAAAAATAAATAAATAAATAAATCTTGCCTTTTTTTTTTTTTCCCCCATTTCTTCCTATCTCTCCGTTTCTGAAACAGTCGTTTTTCACTACTGGTGGGTGATGGGCTTCCATATTTCCAGATTTGTAAAGTAAGAACACAATCAGTCTTTTTGGGGAGAGATTAATTTCCTAGTCTTTCCATCCTTCCCTTTATAAAATGGCTTTCATATTTTAATCCCTGTTTTGTCACACTGTCAGACCTTCACAAGCTGTAAATTAGAACTGAATCCTGAATTATTGACAGGCTTTCTTGGACAACATTCTTTCATCTTTAAAAAAAGGAAAAACAAAAAATGCACTGTCCATACCCCAGAGAGGTTTTGTTAACTTCGCTTCTGAAAAAGCCCACATTTCAGATGAAAGCTCTGAGCAGTCTTACTTTCTGCAGACAGATACGCATACTGGACATCAAGCTGAACCTATTCATAGTGGGTTCATCATAGGACCCTCTAAGCAACAGCCAAACAACTGTAGCTACCATCACTTTTTATTTATTGACTATTTTTATAAGTATGGGAATGGCAAGAGAAAAAAAAATAGCAAAATAATAACTTGCATAGAAATATATAATCTGTTTTCTGCCATGATGCTTACACTGGAAATCTATATTATTGTTGTATTTGACTATTTATGCCTCCAGTGCTAAAGGTACACATAACGATTGGTAGTCACTTTTAATATGCTCTTTGTCATGAACACAGATAGGCTAAGGAAGTGCTGTTACTCACACTTCCCAGACAGAGAATTATAGCACTGACAAATGCAGTAGGCTATTGTCAGTGGAACAAAAACTAAAAGCAATTTTTCTAGCTTTTCAGAAGCTCCAGATAGCATCATCTCCTTCTTACCTCCCCAGAGCACTTGGCTACCAGCACATTAGCACCAATGAAATGCTGTGATAGCATGCTGGGCACCAGGAAAACTATTATCATCATGTATCAGCACCCCAAGAGAGTGTGTCCTGACTACCTCAAGGTATTTTGTATCTTACAAATAGGAAGGAGGAAAAATTAAGTTCATTGGAAATGTCTTTCACTGTTTTGTTTCTTGAACTTATGTTACCACACCAAAAGTAGTTCTATATATCCTCTCACTTTCAGCTTTTCTGATCAAAAATATATATATATATCAAAAGCATGAAGTCCTCTTTCATGGGAGACTTCGAAAATTATGGCCTTTCTATCCCTAAACATAAATATTTAATTATATCCCTGTCAAATCAAGCACAAAAAAACTCCTCAGGTCAAACCAAAACAATGCGTAAGGGAAACAATTTGGGTAGAAAGAATAATACAATGACATAAATATTTCCACAAGTCTCCACAAGATATCTATTTAAATATTAATCAAATTTTAAACTGTGGTTCATGTGCCACAGTGAACAACCAGATTTTCAGAAATTCTTTGCATCAAGCAGATGTGGAAATGAATATGGAATTTAAGAAAATACATTTCTTTCAGGAAGATGCTTAGCTAGAATACAGGCTACCATTTTAAGATTTCTTAGCAAGTGTAGAGTTCACAAAATATATTAAGACTACAAGTCCCTCTACAATTACAAATCATTATATTCAAGGCAAATGCTCCACAAAAGTCAATGCATTATGAAAGTAGGTCACACTAAGTAGTCATGTGTCCTGCAAGGCTTGGAAATTATTTACAAAACTATTAAGGGCCATAGTTACCTATCTTCTCTTTGAAGTATATTACCACAGATTATTTATTTCCGATATTTAGAAGCATTTTAAACAAAAGACAGGGCATTTCTTGGAGAGATGCCAATGCAATAGCAAATTGGTTACAACCATTCAAAAGGGACACCAACCTCCAGAGTACACCCCCTTTGTTTTATTTCAGTACAATCCGTATACTCTTTCTGAGAACTTGTACCAGGCTGCAGCACATCAGACTATTTATTCATGAGGCAGTTGCTTGAACATTTAAATAAAGAGCAGTAAGAATTATGATAGGATTGATAGCATTTCACACACAGAATCTGCCTGAAATACTTGTCCATGTACCCAAAATGGCATTAAATTAGTAAAACTATTTACTTAGTTACAAATTTCTGGCTTTGCCTTTGGCTAGCTCTTTCAGTGCATGATGGCTAAACTTTTCTATTCTATGTGCAAGAATTTATCAGCTTGTTTTCCTAAAAACTTTAGAGAAAACTAAGATACTTCCAGATTACACAACTTGTAATAATGATAAATTTTCACAAAGTGAATTCCAGATGCTTCTCAACAGCCATTTGTAATAATTTGGATGTTAGAGTCCTTTCAGCAGGAAAAAAAAAAAAAAAAGAGGCCTTCACAGACTGTAAACAAGAATTTGTAACACTAAAAAAGAGAATTAATCTCTCATAAGCTTTAGGTAGGTTTCTAAAAACCAGTGTTTACTACAATCAGATTAACTAAGATCCATTGTTAGGTTTCAACTGGGGAAATGCATTCTTTTAATTAAAACCAGTAATTTTTAATTAATTTTTTTTAATTAAATCCAGTACCTAAAGGGGGCCTACAGGAGAGCTGGGGTGAGACTCTTTGCCAGGGAGTGTAGTGACAGGACAAGGAGTAACGGGGCTTTAGGCAACCTGGTCTAGTGAGAGGTGTCCCTGCCCATGGCAGGGGGTTGAAATGAGATGATCCTAAAAGGTGCCTTCCAACCCATACCATTCTGTGATTCTATGAAAACTGCCACAATATTTTCTGGGATTTCCTACCTGGAAGATACAACTTGTGTACTTCATAAAAGGCATAACCTTTTAAACTTTTTTCATCAGGAAGCCACATGCTCATGAGCACAATGTACCTAGAACATTGGCCAAAGCATTCCAGCCTTTCCAAACACCTGGAAAGAAGTGTCTAAATCACAGCAACACTCAGCACTGGATTCAGCTTTGGCCGGAATAGTTAGCAAACACCCCACAGCAGAAAAAGTTAAAACACAGTTGCAGGAGCACTACGTATGCCTTTCAGGCCAGCCTCCTGTCCCCAGGGGTGTGTTGCCACCCTTTGGAGGCCAGATGCACAGTCAAAAAGAGCAGGGACAGGGACTAGCAGTGCTTGGTCACATCAGATCGCTTTCCCTTCAGATCAATGCTTCTGCAGAATCACGGGGCTCTCTGGGCTTCTCTCTTCCTTGCAAACGCTCTCCCCAGGACCTAGGCTGTACGATACTGAGGATTTGAAGTATCTCTAACTCTGTATTGGGACAGGACATTACGGGTGTGACCAGATTTCATGTCACATAAACAGTGAATAGATGAGGGCTGCACTTCCTCACTGGCTATCTAGAGAAAAGGAAACCTAAGAAGCAGGGTCGCAAAAATCCACCAGAAACCACGAGAAGGAACAGATTCCTGCATACCTTCACCTTACCAAGATATGGAACCAAAACTTGCAGGGTCAGGCAATGCTAGGTTATGCCTGTTTGAAGCAGCAAAAAGAAACCCTCAGTGGAGATTCAAAGACATGTCAGGAGATGTGGGAGGGGACAATGCTCTTTTGTTTTATTTCCTTTATCACTTTGTCAAGTGATTCTACAGGTGGCAGAAGGAATAGGCACTGGAAATATTGCACATACTCAGCTTAAAGGCCTAGTCAAGCTGCAAAATACCTCATATTCTGACCCTGGCCTTCAACAAAATAGGCGAGGCATCAGCTGAGTCCTGTACACCAGCTCATGTCCCATTGCCAAGCACCAAGAACAGAAAAGCTGGAGGCTAAAGGCTGCAAGTAGAGGATCTGAATTTTCTGCTCATCCTTTATGTTCTGCAGTCAGCAAGATCTGTGGGATGACCCTACCGTCTCTCCTCCCAGTACAGATGTCAGCATCCAGGAAAAAACAAGGAGGAGAAGTATCTGAAAGCAAAACTTTTCCCACTTGCCTGGTGAAAGAGTTGATGGAGTGCAGTTTAAGCAGCTGGAAATGCAAAGCACTTTCTATCTGAATTTAAAGAAAATTAATAGGAACAGATTGCCCACATTAAATCCAAGTTACTTTTTTCTTTGAAATTGAGTAGCCATTAATATAAACTCAAGTCTGGGTTGTTGTGTTCCTATGCTTGAAAATTGGGAGAGGGCTGTGCTCTTGTAGACCTGCATCGCCCATATTTCCATCATGTGCTCCAAGAGACTGAATTTCTGAAAATGTTCCTAGGTTATTTGGGTTGGCTGTGAAGTAAAGTGGGTAAGCTACCTTCTCAAAAAATGGTAGTACTCCAACCAGTAGCAAACTTAGACATGCTGTTGGAAACCCTAGTTCACTATGACAGATCATTTCTTGGACAATATTTTTACAAGGCAGATGTCACACGGAAAATGAAGCCTACCCAGAAGTATTGTTCAAATAAATATTAACTACATCTAATGGCGCTAACTAAATAGATCAAGCTAATATGAGCAGGGAAAAAAAAAAAGAACCAATAGATAAATTTTGTCATGCATCTGTCGCTAACCTCATACTTTTTGCCATGCATTTGGAGTGGGAGACCAGAAGGAGACAAATTGGAGAAGGGGACAGATACTATGCTTTGTTCATTCCCATTGAAAGCACAGATGCAGATTTCCTGCAGATTTCCTATCAGAAAAGGCTCTGCAGCAGGCAGATATGTGGAGGGAAAAAAGCTGCAAGCTGAGAGCAGATGTTCCCAGGTGCATAGAGATGTGAGAAATATGCTGGGGGTGGAAGCAGGAGAGGAAAACATCTGCTACTGAAACGAGAAAATGTGCTTAGGGGGAGGATGGGGATAAACAGTGCAGGAAGAATATTTCTGGACTTAGACAAGAGGACAGAGAGTGTAGAGGGATGCTGATGGATTTGAGGGAAATACTGAGACCCCTCAGAGGTAAAGAGAAACCCAAAGATTAAGTGGGAAGGAAGAAGTGTGGGAAAAGACAGCAGAAGAGGTGTCCAAGTGCTAGGAAGAACAGCTACTTTGGAAATTCGGATTTTTCTTCAGTGAATAATTATACTATTAGGTGATTTGGACTAGTTTTAGAAACACACTGGCAAGAACACACTGTCTTTGGCATGTTAAAGCCTCCTTACTCTGCTGCATTAAAGTGCAGATACATGAACTCACAAGAGCTCACTAGCGAGAGGTATTCAGTCGCTTTAAAAAAAGCAGATATAACGAGATTGAAAGTACATGTGTGGAGACTTTCAATGCTAAGTAGACCACATATTAAGATTTTTAATGAGAAGTATGTATGTGAATGGTTGAAATCTGACATCCTTCATTCCTGCCCTTTTGGCTTATGCAAAACTGGTCATCAAAATGAGCCAGTTCACTGGTGCTCACTTCAAAAGTCAGTGCAAATCCTAAATTAATGGATTGTCACAAGTTAGAGAACTTCTGCCATCTTGCACATTGAAAGTATTATTTTGATAATGATTTATGTTGTGGTTTTTTTTCCATAAATATGTTTGGAAGGCTGCTCTCAAATTATGGAATGCAGTTTTCTGGAGTAATATGCCTCTTAAGGAGTACTGCTCGGTTCTTATAAGAGTTAATAGAACCAATGGTGCAAAACAAAGAGTTCAGAAGCTAGGAAACATTGCAATTACAGCTGCTTGTGGAAGATCAGTCCAGATACATTGTCTCTGTGGAATATACTACAATTTAAATAACACAACCAAACAACGTCTCCACAGGAAAAGACTCATTGAGAGTCAGTTCAAAAATATTTTGGTCTTTTGCTTATTTGTTAGTTTGGGAGCGGCTAGCTTGTTTTGCTGTAACAGATCAGTAAAAATAGCTGCTGGCACATCGATGCTACAGATGTGAACTAGAAATCACCATGTGGGAATCAACAAGTGCCCTCTTGGACTCAGTCCGTTATTTCTCTTTGTTAGCTGCCAAGTGGGTCTTGGCAAGCCCAAGTGATCTCAGGCCAGGTAATTTCTTAGAATCACAGAGTCATAGACTTATTAAGGTTGGAAAATACCTCAAAGATCATCTGGTCCAACCATCCCCCTACCACCAATGTCACCCACTAAACCATGTCCCTAAGCACCACGTCCAACCTTTCCTTGAACACCCCCAGCGACAGTGGCTCCACCACCTCCCTGGGCAACTCGTTCCAATGCCTGACTGCTCTTTCTGAGAAGAAATGTCTCCTCATTTCCAACCTGAACCTCCCCTGGCACAGCTTGAGGCCATTCCCTCTAGTCCTAACACTGTGAGAAGATGCTGACCTGTGAGAAGAGGCTGACCCTCAGCTCCCCACAACTTCCTTTCAGGTAGCTGTAGAGAGCAATAAGGGCTCCCCTGAGCCTCCTCTTCTCCAGACTCAACTTATTCTTACGTGCCTTGCCATTTTGTATACCTCAGAGAAGCACAACCTAAGATACACATGGAAATCTGAAGATTTGGCATTTTTATCAAAACCTAGAGCGATGGTAAGCGATCACACTGACTGGATTTGGTGTTTTACATAAAAAAATAAAATTCTTCAGAAGGAGATTTTTGCCATTGGTAAAGTTATTCTGAGTTATCTGAACACTTGAAAGTAGCCAATCCATACATGTATCGAGACTCTGACATTTCATACTTGTTAATAACATGATAACTGAAATAACAATATGGCAAGCTGTAAGCAATCTGGGTGACTTCTGGAGTGCACTGAGGATAACATCTTGCTGCAGACAGCAGATAGCCCAATGAGAGAAATGTTACTGGACCTGATGCTCACCAACACAGATGAACTAATTAAAGAGGTCAAGACTGGAGATGGTCTGGGCTCCTGTGATCATGCCCTGGTAGAGTTTGTTATCTTGAGGGATATTGGCCTGGCAAAAGAGTAAGAACCCTGAATTTTAGAAGAGCAAAAAGTTGTTTACAGATTTAATGGGTGAGATCCCTTGGAAAACTGTCCTTAGGGATAAAGGAACTGTTCAGGCTGGCAGGACTTGTCATAGAGCACAAGAGCTCTCAATTCCCACGCATAAAAAATCAAGCAGAGAAGACAGGAAATCGGCATGGCTTAACAAGGACCTGCTGATCCAAACTGAAGAGTAAGAAGGAAATGCACAGGCAGTGGATGCAGGGATGTGCAGCCTGGGAAGAGTACAGGGACACTACACGGACACGTAGGGGTGAGATCAGGAAATCCAAGGCACAATTAGAGCTGAATGTAGCAAGGGTTGCAAAGAATAATAAGTGATTCTACATGAACATTAGCCAGAAAAATCTAAAGAGAGTGTACCTCCTCTGATAAACAAAACAGGAGAAATGATGACAACAGACAGGGAGAAGGTCAAGGTACTCAACTTTTTTTTGTCTCAGCCTTCACTGGCAAATCACTCTTCCCACATCTTTCAAGTCCCTGAACCTTAAGGCAGGGACTGTCGGAGCAAAGTCCCTCCCACTGTAAGTGAAAATAGAGTTCAAGTCCACCTGATGAACCTGAACCTACATAATGCTGTGGGGCCCGATGACATGCATCCCAGGGGCCTGAGGGAACTGGCTGATGGAGTTGCCAAGCCATTCTCTGTCATATTTGAAAAGTCCTGGCAGTCAGACAAAGTCTCCAGTGTCTGGCAGAAAGGAAACATCATTCCCATTGTTAAAAGGGATAGAAAGGAAGAACCTGGGAAGTACAGACGAGTGAGCCTCACCTCTGTGCCTGGGGAGATCATGGAACAGACCCTCCTCAAAACCACATAAAGACATATGGAAGACAAGGAGGTGATTCAAGACAACCAACATGGACTCATCAAGGACAAATCAATGCCTGACCAATCTAGTGGCCTTCTGTGATGGAATGACTACATCACTGGACAAGAGACGAGCAGCTGATGTCATCTACCTGGACTTCTGTAAGGCCTCTGATATGGTCCCATACAACACCCTTTTCTCTAAATCAGAGAGAGATGGATTTGAAGGGTAAACTATTTTATTAATAAGGAATTGGCCGGATGGACACATACAAAGAGTTGTGGTCAATGGCTCATGTCCAGGTGGAGATCAGTGATGAGCAGTGTTCCTCAGGGGTCTGTATTGGGACTGGTGCTATTTAATGTCTTTATCAATGACATAGACAGTAAGATCGAGTGCACCCTCAGCAAGTTTTCAGACAATGCTAACCTTAGAGGTGCAGTTGAAAAAACAGAAGGAAGGGAATGCCATCCAGAGGAGCCTGGACAGGCGTGAGAAGTGAGCCCATATGAAGTTCAATAAGGCCAACTGCAAGGTGCTGCACCTGGGTCAGGTCAGTCCCAAACATCGGTACCAACTGGGTGACGAATGGATTGAGAATAAGTCTGTACAGAAGAATTTGGGGGTAGTGATGGATGGAAATTCGGACATGAGCTGGCAGTGTGTGCATGCAGCCCAGAAAACCAACCGTATCCTGGGCTACATCAAAAGCAGCGTGGCCAGCAGGTTGAGAGAGGTAATGTTCTCTCTCCCTCTGCTCTCATAAGACCCCACCTAGAGTCCTGAATTCAGTGCTGGGGTCCCTAGTATAAAAGGGTATGGAGCCATTAGAGTGGCTCCAGAGGAGGGTCATGAAGATGACCAGAAGGCTGGAGCACCTCTTCTTTGAGGACAGGCTGAGGGAGTTGGGGCTGTTCAGCCTGGAGAAGAGAATGCTCCAGGGAGACCTTATAATACCCTTTCAATACTTAAAGAGGGCTTATAATAAAGACAGAGACTTTTTACAGGAGCACGTAGTGATAGGACAAGGGATAACAGTTTTAAACTGAAAAAGGATATATTTAGATTAGATTTTAGGAAGAAGTTCTTTATTGTGAGGGTGGTGAGGCACTGGCAGAGGCTGGCCAGAGAAGCTGTGGATGCCCCATCCCTGGAGGTGCTCAAGGCCAGGCTGGATGGGGCTTTGAGCAACCTGGTCTGGTGGGAAGTGTCCCTGACCATGGCAGGGAGCTTAGACAAGATGGTCTTAAAAGTTTCTTCCAACCCAAACTATTTTATGATTTTATAAATATTTACTACAATAAAGATTAATTTATGGCTACAGGGTAAAAAAAAAAAAATCTTTTCTTTGGCTAACGTAGCTTATTTTCCACTAAAGATACCACAAAACATCTGTCAGAGCTGCTGAACTCCACATTTTTTAATCAATATTTACATAGGCGTCTCAGTGCAAACAGGAATTATTTCTGTATCATACAATATCAGTTCCAGTTCTTTCTCCAATTTTGCTCTTTCTCACAGAAAATGTACATCCAGACTTAACTGAAGTTTATTGTCAGGCAAATTAATTCTAACAGAATGAAACATTTTCCTGAACTGAAAGGCAATATGCAATAAATACAAACTAATTTAAGCATCAGCTCCACCTGCTTTGATTTTTCTTCCAAACTAAATGCTATTGAGATGCTGACAAGTGAAAGTCTGTCATTGATGTTTAGGAACAAAAGCCAAGACTTGAAGAGGACTGCAGACCAGCAGACAGGCAGACCTACAAAGCCACAAAACTGCTTGACACACAGTGCTTTGCAATGTCCATTTTCACACTGTCAGCTGTGGCAAACTATTCAGTTCCAAATATTTAGAACCATATCACAAAATTTATCAAAACAATAAGCGTCAGGAAAGTCTGTGACTAACATCAGCCTGCTGCCATCTTCTGGTGAAAAAAAATCAGGACATTGATGAACCACGGGCAAAACCAATCAGTTCTCGCTTGCTCCCATTATCCTGGGCTTTTATCTTACAGTCCAGCAGATGGTACACATGACTCATGAAGTGATATAACTTTGAGAGAACAAGCTGATTAAAATTGTCTCTCGTGCGATCACAAAATAGTGATTTCACAGGGAGTAACGATCCTTTTCACAAACCCCCTTTCACTGACCCTTTACTGTACCTAGAGTAATGGGAACAGTTGTCCAGAGGAACAAGGCAACTTCAGCAGTAGGTAGTACTGCTGTTCTACGCGAAGAAATGCACCAATCCAACACTAAAATACACCTCAAACGCCATCTATTTACATGCAATGTAAATAGGATAGACAAAATAATCTCCTATTGTTCTTCTAAAATTCTCTAATTCTCCTAAAATCAGGAAAGATGGAATTTGATACTAAACGGGTAAAGCAGGTTTATGTTAACCAAGGCAGATCTGCAAGGGTATAAGCAGGTGGCACTCCACTGACGTCTCCTACCACTTAGTCTTGATTCTTGCCTGTTCTTTTCGTCGAGTGTGTGCAGCTGTGAAATGTTCTTCACAGCGTGAGGCATCCTGCGATTTGAGAAACCTGTACGTGGTGACTCCAAGGGGAAATCCAGGATTCACATCCCCAGGTCACTTCTTTCCATACATGCAAAGAGCAGGAAATTCTTCACGATGTAACCAAACTGATGGAGAAGGAAGATAGAGGAGAAAGCTGTTTAAGGGACACTGTGACATTAGCTGTGATGCTTGGGATGTCTAGCAGAAAGATGACAACTTGCAAACCTTTAGCCCTTTTATTCCAGCCACAACTAGCTCTTGAACTGAAGTTGTCTCACAAGTCGAACGATAATTTAGAGAGACATTATTTCAAATATTTAGACCAACACACTTGAAGCAAGTTTACTCATAAAGCACTACTGCCATAGGTCAATTGAGTGTCAGCTATTGCTAGAGGCACAAAATGCAGGTCTGCAAATTATTCTGGCAGACCATGTAACAAAAAGGCATATGCACAATTTGCAGAAGACCACAAGGCTCACAAAAATACACTACTCATATACAGCACCGCCACTATTTTCCTTACAAACTATTTTCCACTCACAAACAAGTTTCACCAGAGCCTGAAAAACAAAGAAAGGATTCTAGCAAGGAAACTGAAAATGGATTGAAGGTCACAAGTGCCCTGCTGACTTCAGAAACACAACACATGTAGCAGTTCTATCTTCAAAACCCCACCAAGAGCAGTTACCTGTGCTTTCATAACCCTGACCTAGTTTCAATAGAAAGACCCCATCATTTTTGAACAATGTCTTCCATCAGAAGGTATAGTTAGTTGTTCAATGACCCATGAAAATACATAGATTTTGAAGCAACATAATTAAGCTATTTTTTTGTTTCTTGCTAGTCTATTTTCATTTTAACCCATCTAATAGTTTGAGACTTTAATGTTTTATTGTTTTCCAGAATTGTATACTGCTATAATGCCATGTTGAGGCCTATGAAAGAAGATATCTCAGAATGCCTAACATCTCAAAAACTCTTCTCTTCTGGATACATTTGCTCTACCCCTATGTAAAAAGAATTTTTGAAATGACATAAATATTAATTTTGCACTCCTACCTATTCAAAAAAAAAAAAGACAATACTGCCAAATTGATAAACAGTAAAATCGTGATTTTATGATATTAGCACTTCCCATGTTTGTGAAACAGTGGCTATAGACATACGTTGAATAAAGCTTACTCAGCTGAAAATACACTCTTGACTAAATCTTGAAAGGTAACTTGAAGAGACAACTACCAGCATTGCCACAGAGATTGTTCTTCCTACTGCAGAAAACCTGCCTGGAAAACCAGCATAGCTGGTCAAGCCCCAGGAAATGACTCTTGCCTTGCACAAATTGTTTGCATTTTAGTTCAATATCAACAGCCTCAATTTCCTATAAATGGCTGTTGATACTCCCTGAATGCCTGTGTTACACAGCGAGAGCGTGACCTTTGCATCTGTCTCAGCCTTGGTCTCTGATGAAGACCAGCCTTCAGCTGTCCCATGTCTGACATTAGCAGGTAAGTCCAGGGAAAGGAAGACTTACCTCTAGTGGAGGAGGATCACATTAAGAAACTTACGCAAACCGGACGCATCCAGATCCATAGGACCTGATGGAGCACCCAGTCCATGGAGCACCCACAAGTGCTAGACAAACTCAACCATACCATTTTGAGGACACTCTCAGTTCGTATTGAAAGGTTGTGGCAACCAGAATCACAGAATTGTAGGGGTTGGAAGGGACCTCAAGAGATCGTCGTGTCCAACCCCCAAAGAAGAGGCTTCTCAGGACTAGGGGGGGAACAACTGTCATTCCCATCTTTAAGAACAAGAACAGGAAAAACAGGCCAGTCAGCCTCAACATCACCCTGCGTAGATGGCAGAGCAAACAATGCCGGAAAACCAATTCCAGGCAAGAAGGTAATTTGGAGAGGTCAGCATAGATTTATGAAGGGGAAATCAGGGTTAAACCAACCTGATAGCTTTCTGTAATAGTAAGACTGGCTTGGTGGATGAGAGGTAAGCAGTGGATGTTGCTTACCTCAACCTCAGTGAGGCTTTTGACATTGTCTCCCTTAATGTTCTCACAAACAAACTGGTGAAGCATGGACTAGGTAAGCAGACAGGACGATGGACTGAATAATGGCTGAGCTGCCTGGATTCTGAACCTGAGATGATCTACACTGCAAAATTCACAATCAAGCACCTTTGATAGAAGTTACTACCAGGAATTTTGATTTAGTCCTTCCATTAAAATGAACTGACTGAGATCTAAACACTATTTCCATCTCATAAGAGCATGTAATGCAACATGGAACCAGAATAGCTATAAGCAAACCTGTTCCAAGGACAGGGGAAACAGGTATTTCTCACAGTTTACCTAATGATCTTTGATTATCTGTACAGCACTGTTCCTGCAAACACGTACAGCTTTCTATGTTATTCTGAATCACATTGGTAACACACAGCCCACCACTTCCTTTCTTTCTCACAGGCTACTTTAGCTACCATCAACTTTACTCGCAACAGTTGTGTACTGTCATTTCTTTCATTCAACTATTACCTGCAGGAGCTACAGCATAGACATCATCAGTCCTATTTGGATTTAAAACATCTATCTTCCACACCTCTAATTAGGCTTCTTGCATTGAATTGTCTTCACCTAAAAGTTTCTTGGGACAAGGACTGTTCTTAGTCTATTTGTCTTTGCTCAGTTGTTTCACTTATTTATTTATGAAGGATACTGTGTAAATAAGCTCTTTAACCAATTAAAGGTGTCCACACACAAACAGAAATGATATAATTGTGTCCCTGGCTCCTGTGGTGCTTTCCATTAAACATGAAACTGCTTTTTGCAGCTTTGCTTGCCTAGTTTTCACAATTGCTTACTGCTAAAATGCTTGCAGCTGGAAGAGACAGTTAAGTAGCCAGAAAGAACATGTATGAGTGATTATGGATTAGATCCACTTGTTGGGGATGTCTCTGCCTACATGTAAATGTATCAGAAACCACTGTTCGTGACAAAGCAAAGCACCACCAGATGTGATACATGACTTAGAATTGTTGATGTACCCAGAATAGGAACAGAAAGATACCCTAACCCTCTGCATTTCTGCTTCATGCCAACTAAACAGTTCCCCAGCTGTGAGCCTACACGCAATGCACCAGGCACAGCTGAACAGCCCCGCATAGACTGGAGTGCAGGTAGGTAACACCAGGTAGGTAGCATGGTCCAGAAGCTGCTCTCCATATTATATGGAAGAGCCACTTCCAAGCGGTACCACGTTTAACAAGTTAGCCCACCTGAAGTTGCGTAAGTGTTGCAGGTGGAAAGACAGAGCTCTTCTGCAAATCACTAGCAGAAACTGGATAGAGTAATTTTTCGGCAAAGTTTTTCCAAACAATGCAACCCGCAATAGTGAACCAGAACTATCAAGCCATAAATGTAATTCAAGCTTGCTAAAGGACCACATGACTCATCTCAAACTGGAGTACTCACATTCTTTTAAATTCCTACTCATCTTCTTCCTCTCACCAATTAAAAAATAAAATAAAAGTAGCTAACAAATATTTTGTCATCTACCAGTTCAACTCTGAGAAACCTCTCCATAGTTACAATGAAGATGAACAAACTCTTCTCCATACAAAACAATGAAAAGTTATGAGTTACTATGCAAAAGCATACAATTATTTCAACATACATATATATATAAACTATAAATAAGTGCTACGCCATGTTACAGCACATAATTTTGTCCTGTTCCCTTACAGAATAAAACAGTGGTAGTTGGAAGGAGCCTACAAAGACCATCAGGTCCAATTGCTGGACCACTTCAGGGCTAACCAAAAGTTAAAGCATACTATTGAAGGCATTATCCAAAAGCCATTTGAACACTGACTGGCACGGGGCATCAACCACCTCTCTAGGAAGCTTGTTCCAGTGTTTGACCACCCACCCTCACGGTAAAGAAATTTTTCCTAATGTCTTATCAAATACACCGAATAAAAATCTGCTTCGTTCTCGCTGATCCCCATGAAACTGTGAAAACTGCTCATCTCTTGAGCAAGGCATTACAATGGCCCCAGCTGTGAGCTTCTGGCCTTTACGGCCTATGGGCTCAGTATTACTTCCTTGTGCATAAACGTACCCAAGATGCACCACCAAGGAAGGAAGGAAGCCTTGTTTGCAGTTGCTCTTGCCCATGTACATTCTTAATTTCAGAGATTTTAGTCAGAAGACACATAAATTGTTGGGATGGGAAAAAAGAAAACAGCTACAAACTCACTGTCTGAAACACCTCAGTGTTGCTGCTGCTACAAAAAGCCAGTTTGCGTGACTGCTCTCTAGTACAGAAGTCACAAAAACATTGCACAAGATTTTATCTGTAGCTGCTACTAACACACTGTTGCTCCCCCAACTCCACCTCCTCACTGCTCCACAAGGGAAGGATTTCATCCTAAATCTCAACATAATTATGATGTCATCCTAATATAAACCTAACCAAAATTTTAAAGTATTCACCACAAACCAGTAGGCAGGTGAACTACTACCTACAGCACAAAACCCATGATCTTCTAGTTGCCTGTAATCAATTAAAAAAAAAAAAAAAAAAGATTCCTAAAGCACACAGTTATTTTTTCTTTAATATATACTACTTGCAGTCAGAGGCCAGGTATTCACAGGAAACAAAAAACATCCATGCTCAAAGTTCTTTGCTGTTACTTCTTAATCCAGAACTGTGAACATGGCAGCAATCCAAAATCCAGTTTAATTTTTCTTAAGGTAAGCCATAACAAAGGTATTATCTACATCTTTAATATTTAGCTATCCTGGCAGTTCATCTAGCTCCTTTGGGGACTCAATCGTCTCTGCGGGTCCCTTCCAACTCAGGATATTCTATGATTACTGAAAGACTACTGAGAGGCTCAAAGATGGGCCTATGTGGTACTTGGTCAGAACCAGAGGATCCCTTTCAACCCAGATCTGAGTGCTATAAATTTAGGTCCTTGATACCGTGGCCCCCTAACAGGGTAATCAAATCACTGTTGTTCCTCTCTTTAACACGTTCCAAAGTCAAATCTAAATAACAATCAAAAAAAGGAACAGTAAATACAGGATGAAGAATGGAAGGAGCAGTGGTGTTTGTATCTTATCAGTAAGACTTTGATAAAAAAACACTTAAAACATACAGCTTAATAGTCTGGTAACATTTGTATTAGTTTTCTTTTTGGAGTACATGCATTTGTTACTCATGATGAATAAAAATAATGCATACCAGGCTGATGTGAACTCTGTGTGGGCATCTTTCACTTTTTACTGTCTTCATAATTTAACAACTTCAAAGCAAACTAAGGCAAGAGTCAAAGATTATTTTTTCTACCTAATCATAATTTTTACTTTTAATCTGCAAGTATGGGAGAACAGATCTCATGCCAGAAGGCCTAAAGTTCATTACTACTTTCAAGAAAAGAGCTTGCGTACACTCACAAGAATTACACTTAACAAAACTACTAATGCATCCTGCTATATTCAGTTGTCTTTTGTATGTGTAAAGCTCTCACCCTGCGTCTTTTCCAGAATTTGCATGTTTACAGAGGAAGTATCACTTTGTACTAAATAAAACACTTACCAAAGGCAGTAACACCTATTCAAAAGCCGGTTTGTAGGCAAAGTTTAAAGCTCTCCTCCTGGAGAGGCAATCCGCTTACTTAAGCCAAAATGGGAAGTCTCTCTGACACGTTTACTCTTATGACAAAACCAAGAACCATAACATTCAATAGGCACTATGTGGAAAAAATCATTACTGTTTTAAAACTGCTCTAAAACACTTTTATTTCTAATTTTCCATATGCAACTTATAGCAGTCAAAAACATCTGCAGCCGTAAGGAGCAATGCAGCTTGCTAGCCAAACAAACTCCTTCCCCCATCCTCTTTTACATACCCGCAGGAGCACAGCTGACAAACGCATTTCTTCAAGGATGCAACCTTGTGCAAAGGCACAGGAGACGTGGGAGGCATGTTTGCTAAGAAAAACGGTTACAGATCAGGTAATGCTCTATAGTGGAAAAATCTCCTTAGCAGCAGCAGTCCCTGGAGACAGTGGTGTCAGAAAAGAATCTGGGAACCTCCAGAAGCATCATTACAGCACACAACGATGGTACTGACTGTACTGAAAGAGCACATCCCAGCTCATCAGCTCCTTTCCTGGCCTGGTGGTGTCCTGACCAGAGCTCTGTGGGTCCTGCTTTCAAGGCCCTCCTGATCAGGGCACCACTCCTTGGGACAGTCACCTGGGAAGCCTTTGTGAAGTCACCAGCGCCAGGCTGTAGAGCACACAGTTCTGCAAGCAACACGGCTCTGTTTATTCCAGACAGCCCACAGATATTGTCTGAGCTTCCAATTCTGTCTCTGTTTGACCATGACTAGATCAACATGGAAATGGAGTATTACAAAGCATTCCCCTCTTAGCAGTTCTGCTGCTAGTGCTTTGGTACAAGAACAAAGTATCTTCAATGAGTTAGCAGTCAGCAGCCACCTTTTAACTTCCACACCTGGCCACATAAATCTCTTTTCATTAAACCTGTCAAATTCTGCTTTAAAAGGAAAATGTCATATATAAGTTGAGATTCTTCTTAAAACCTTTCTCCAACTGTTTTGGAAGAAAAGATGAGAAAGATACACCAGAACTGAAAAACAAAATTGCTTTGCAATGCTTCAAAATACTGTAAACACATAAGGTTAGGGGTCAGTACTCCTGTAGTACATAGTTTATCTGGCAGAATTTGAACTTTTACAATTTTTTCCCCTATTTTACATATTGTCAGTTAGCTACATCACAATGTCATAAACATGTACGTATACATAATAATATACATACTTATAAAAATTTATTAGATAATATCTACTGTTCAGAAATAAAGTAGCATTAACACTACCACAAACCATAATTTTTTAAAACTTCATTTAAAAAATTTTATTCAGTAAACTGTCTAAAAGAATATGCACTTCGGTGTCAGTTTTTTTTAATAAAGTGGGGTCTTTATCAACCGGGAAAACTGATGGTAATACTTGACTAGAAGTCTCAAAAGGAGAGGAGAATCATACGAAGACAGAGCACAAAACACATGTTTTTTGGAAAAGGCAAGACAGATTTTAATAAGTTCATTATTTCTCATTTGAGTTTTTGTTTTTCCATTTTCTAAAATTACATCATACCCACATCATCTGCTATTTTTTAAACTGTGTTTACAAAATATATCATTTTGTACACAGCTGATGGGCTGCTGGCAGAATACTGAAGTGGATTACATAGAATTGGAGGAACGAGGAAAGGCAACTGACGCTTGAACAAGCGGTCTGGAATATAGGCTCAGCAAGAAATAAAAGGAACACAGCTTCTCATCTGGGTAGTGTTTGGAGAAGATACTACACTCACAAGTGCACCATAATTATAACACTATGGTTATGCTTATGCTCTACAAATTCTATCCTGATGATGGTTCCTTTGAGCCCAGCTTCTCATTCAACTGCTCTTCATCTGGAATAAAAAACATATTAGTTAACGTCGTGTAATATTCAATTAACTGACAGAAATACTGTTCCAGAAATATCCAGCGTATATTAAAAGAAAACATATAAAATGTTACTTCTAATTTTTTTAGCTGTTTCCAGTCTGATAAAATTATCTGCTACCAATACAGCCACAAATTTAAGCAAAAGCTAAGTTACTTTATTGCACCTGTACAGCAGAATTAAGAGGAAAATAGATAGCACGAGTGTTCATGTTCCATTTCAAGAGAATGCTTGGAAGCCTTGCTCAGGTTGCCTCCTATACTGGCAGTAGCTTAGTCCAAAATATCTTCTATTCTACCCTTTGATAAGGAAAATAAGAAAAAGGCACAGTCATTCTCACAATCAACTTCCATCACAGCCTCACCTGCTCTTTTCACAAAATAATACACTAAAACAACACTAATTAAGTGTTAAGTTCTGTATTACAGCACTGGGGGAAAAGACTATGCGCCTTAGAAAGTCAAAGTTATTTTTCAGAGCTGTAACTAGCTGACTCACAGCAGCAGAATTTTATTTCTCTTACTTCAAGTGAAGTTACTGTAAAGCAGAACTAAGCAATCCAACCTAAACCACTTACAAGTAAATTTACAAATAACATGAGTCATGCATACAGTAAGCTTTCCTCCTCAAGCACTACTTGAAAAAGCATCACAAGCTTTGTTTGATAATTTAAACTGCTAATCCATAGCAAAACACAAATCTCACTCATCCTTGAGACTGACCTGTTCTGCTAAACTCCTAGCATGCCACTAAAAATATATGTTTTGGTGAAACAATCTTCTATATAGCTATTACTGGCTCATCTTCATTTATGTATATCAAAAGTCAACCTTGGATCTAATAAAGCACTGCAACAATGGTTAACCAAAGGGGACACTATACTGGAAGCACAGGGGACAGGCTGGAATTCAGGAGAGAACCATAGAATGGTTTGAGTTAGAAGGGACCTTAAAGATGACCTGATTCCACCCCCCCCACCGTAAGCAGGGACACCTCCCACTAGACCAGGTTGCTCAAAGCCCCATCCAGCCTGGCCTTGAACACTTCCAGGGATGGGAATATTTCATAGTAAAACATGTACCAGTAAGTATTATAGACTGAACACCTGACTGAAACCAAAAAAGTTCCAGTTACCTACAGTGCATTTCTAAATAGCCAGATTTGCTCAGAGTAAACATTATTTCATATCAACCTCATCAATTCTCAAAATTTAACTTCAGATTCAGCTGCAGATTTCCTTAGAAAGTCAAAGAATAACTTTTCTCCTACTTGCAAGATACTGATAAAACTAGAGAAAGGAAGCCTGTTTGCTTTGCTTTTGTCTCACCTTCCATAGGGAATAAGCATACAAATAATCTTTCATCCCACACTTCCCTATCAAGGTTCAGCTGTTCAGAGTAGGACACCTACTGCAGTGTATCTGGAGTCAAAATGGACAACACCTTGCTACTTTAGCACAAATACATGGACACTTACCCTTCAATTTATGCATTAAGTCTAATGGGATTTTGTGTATCCTTGATGCCATTTCCTCCAGATCTTGAGAGAACACCAGCAAAGGTGACAGGGAATGATTTCCTTTGGGAAAAGATAACGGTGATGGTGTCCTGGTAAATTCTTCATCCAACCTGAACAGATCCAGAGTGCTGCAAAAATCATCTCTTTCTTTTTCTGGTCTAAGATTTAGGTCTGATATATAACTTACAGATTCATCTCCAGTATCTGTCTGATGCAGTTTCTCTCTATTTCCAGATGCGGTCTTTTTCAGCATTTCGTATCTGCTGAACTGAGACTGTACATCTAGATTTGATTTTTGAGCACAGTCTTTAATTTTTGTACTACCTGGTACATCCTTGCTGTTCAATACATCAAAATCAGACTCCGAGCTTGTAGATTTATTAGCATCTATGCTATCAAAATCTTTTGGAAGAGTCTCATGCAGTATTCCTGCCTCAGCTACTTCACAGTTGTCAGAACTTAAAACTGAAGGTGCATCCCACTGCAGAATTCTATCCACTAGAGAATCCCAAAGTCGGTTTGAGGGTACAGTATTTATTTTACTATTGCTTTCTGAAAAAACATCCAGAGTATTAATGCTGTTCTCTACGTCTAGACAAGTAGATTCTTCTGTCTTTTGTACAAAACTTCTGCTCAAAACAGTGTGCTCTAATTCCTGTTCTTTATCACTCTCATTCTCTTGCACTCCAGATGTTTCCCAAACTGGACATCCACTGATATTATTTATCCTCATCTGGTTCTGAGCTGTAAATTCTGTACAACTTAGTTGGGACTTTGTTTCTAACAAGGGAGAATCAAAGTCAGGTACAGGAGATGAAGAGGTAGACCAGACTAAAGTAGGATCTGCTTTATTCCACACTGTAGGACTAGCATCCATTGGAGCTTCTTCTGTCTTGACTTCAGCTGGGGCCAGCTCTGTGTCTGATGAGTTGTCAGTCTGAATAGCTTTTCTCCACGAGCTTCTGATTTCAGTAACTAAATGAAACAAACCCAGGTAAAATCTTAGTTCTTTCATACTCTCCATCAGTGTATTTCTCTTCTGTCACTTTAGTTACATAAGCAATCCACAAAAGAGGATGTAATAACTGCTTTATACTGCTTACGCTAGTTTTCCCAGCCATTTGCCCCACAACAGAAAGGGGACTCCACACACAGGGCACATCCACGTTAAAGCAAATTTACAGTGTGTTCATCAGTCATAGTACACTGTGTTACACAAAAAGGAGCCAGTTAAGATAACTTGCAGCTTCACTAAGTGAATTACTCTTTTCTTCTTGTGTGGTATCTACAATGTCAATGAATTAATCACATTTCTAATCAGTGACAGAGTATTATAAAAGCAAGGTTTAGACTTACGCAGATTTTCAGGAGTTCGGGGAATTTGTTGCCTTGTCAAAAATGGGTTAAAAGTCAGTGAGCTAATGAGATCTTCTAATGTTATTCCTTCTCCTCCACCACTCTGAGGTGACTCAGATGTCACGGTTTTTGCAACCTGTAGGATGTTAGAAAAGTGCAAATTCCGAGAAAACAAAATTGTAACTTCTTTGTTTCTGCCAGCCTATGGACCCAAGCAAATCCCATTCTTCAAATCATCTGAAGAATCTGGAACCTCTTGACTCATCTGCAATTTACTGTTTGGGCTTAAAAATGAGCACAGTGACCTACAAACATAAAATTAAGATACAGGAGTGAAATCAGAATTTGATTTGAAGCTCCCTAGTCGTCTATGAATCCATCTTAAAAATAAGAAAATGGGCTCAGAAGATACTTGAGACACTGGTCAAGAATAGTACAAGAATGAAGATTAGAGCTACATTTCCAACAATAGAACATCTTCCTGACGCAGCTGGTCAGTGAACCTACCAGGGGTGGTGCCCCGCTAGACCTTCTCTTCATAGAGAAGGACTGGTGGGAGATGTGGTGGTTGGAAACTGTCTTCGGCAGAGCGACCACGAAATGGTAGAGTTCTCTATTCTTGGCGAGGCCAGGAAGGGGACCAGTAAAACTGCTGTATTGGACTTCCGGAGGGCTGACTTTGAGCTGCTCAGGACGCTGGTTGGCAGAGTCCCTTGGGAGGCGGTTCTGAAGGGCAGAGGAGTCCGGAAAGGCTGGGCGCTCCTCAAGAAGGAAATTGTGATGGCACAGGAGCGGTCCGTCCCCATGTGCCCAAAGACGAGCCGGCGTGGAAAAAGACCGGCCTGGCTCAACAGAGAGTTGCAGCTTGTGCTTACCAGAAAAAAGAGGGTTTATAATCTTTGGAAAAAAGGGCAGGCCACTGAGGAGGACTACAAGGATGTAGCGAGGCTGTGCAGGGAGAAAATTAGAAAGGCCAAAGCTCATCTGGAGCTCAACCTGGCTACTGCCGTTAAAGACAACAAAAAATCCTTTTACAAATATATCAACGCGAAACGGAGGACTAAGGAGAATCTCCATCCTTTACTGGATGCGAGGGGAAACCTAGTTACTAAGGATGAGGAAAAGGCTGAGGTGCTTAATGCCGCCTTTGCCTCAGTCTTTAGCGGCAATACCGGTTGTTCTCTGGATACCCAGTGCCTTGAGCTGGTGGAAGGGGATGGGGAGCAGGATGTGGCCTTCGCTATCCATGAGGAAATGGTTGGCGACCTGCTACGGAGCTTGGATGTGCGCAAGTCGATGGGGCCGGATGGGATGCACCCGAGGGTACTGAAAGAACTGGCGGAGGAGCTGGCCGAGCCGCTTTCCATCATTTATCGGCAGTCCTGGCTATCGGGGGAGGTCCCAGTTGACTGGCGGCTAGCCAATGTGACGCCCATCTATAAGAAGGGCCGCAGGGCAGACCCGGGGAACTATAGGCCTGTCAGTTTGACCTCAGTGCCAGGGAAGCTCATGGAGCAGATTATCTTGAATGTCATCACGCGGCACTTGCAGGGCAACCAGGCGATCAGGCCCAGTCAGCATGGGTTTATGAAAGGCAGGTCCTGCTTGACGAACCTGATCTCCTTCTATGACCAAGTGACGCGCTTGGTGGATGAGGGAAAGGCAGTGGATGTGGTTTACCTTGACCTCAGCAAGGCTTTTGACACAGTTCCCCACAACATTCTCCTCAAGAAACTGGCTGCTCGGGGCTTGGACTGGCGTACGCTTCGCTGGGTTAGAAACTGGCTGGATGGCCGGGCCCAGAGAGTTGTGGTGAATGGAGTCAAATCTGGTTGGAGGCCGGTCACTAGTGGAGTCCCCCAGGGCTTGGTACTGGGGCCGGTCCTCTTTAATATCTTTATCGATGATCTGGATGAGGGCGTCCAGTGCACCCTCAGTAAGTTTGCAGATGACACCAAGTTAGGTGCGTGTGTTGATCTGCTCGAGGCAAGGAAGGCTCTGCAGGAGGATCTGGATAGGCTGGAGCGATGGGCTGAGGTCAACTGTATGAAGTTCAACAAGGCCAAGTGCCGGGTCCTGCATCTGGGGCGCAACAACCCCAAGCAGAGCTACAGGCTGGGAGATGAGTGGCTGGAAAGCTGCCAGGCCGAGAAGGACCTGGGAGTATTGGTTGATAGTCGGCTGAATATGAGCCAGCAGTGTGCCCAGGTGGCCAAGAAGGCCAACAGCATCCTGGCTTGTATAAGAAACAGTGTGGCCAGCAGGTCTAGGGAAGTGATTGTGCCCCTGTACTCGGCTCTGGTGAGGCCGCACCTTGAGTACTGTGTTCAGTTTTGGGCCCCTCGCTACAGGAAGGACATGGAGGTGCTCGAGAGAGTCCAGAGAAGGGTGACCAAGCTGGTGAGGGGTCTGGAGAACAAGTCTTACGAGGAGCGGCTGAGGGAGCTGGGGTTGTTCAGCCTGGAGAAGAGGAGGCTCAGGGGCGACCTTATCGCTCTCTACAGGTACCTTAAAGGAGGCTGTAGAGAGGTGGGGGTTGGTCTGTTCTCCCAAGTGCCTGGTGACAGGACGAGGGGGAATGGGCGAAAGTTGCGCCAGGGGAGTTTTAGGTTGGATGTTAGGAAGTACTTCTTTACCGAAAGGGTTATTAAGCATTGGAACGGGCTGCCCAGGGAGGTGGTGGAGTCACCATCCCTGGAGGTCTTTAAAAGACGTTTAGATGTAGAGCTTAGCGATATGGTTTAGTGGAGTACTTAGTGTTAGGTCGAAGGTTGGACTCGATGATCTTGAGGTCTCTTCCAACCTAGAAATCTGTGATACTGTGATACTGTGATATCTCAGCAGATGACAACCAACTGCCCCCTTTCAGTGAAAGATGTAATTTACTTTCCAAATCAAGCTACAGCAAATTTAATAAGTTATCTAAAGGAATACCTCATTTAAATCTTAACTAAAATACTGGAAACAAATAAGTTAAATCCTTGCCTAGAAACCCCAAGCCTGTTAAATATTTAGCTCACAGAATTTCAGAAACAAAAAAGGACTGCTAAATTCTAAATATATGCAGTCATTTGTAGATTAAAATACGAAAGGTGGTAAAAATCATACCATGATTCTACTGAAAGCACTACTCACTTCATGATGGCTGTACTGGGTCTGGCTGGGATGGAGTTAACTTTCCCTGCAGCAGCCAATACAGTGCTGGCACAGCATCAGGAATCCCTCTAACCCCCCCAGAGCCAGCAGGCTGGGGGTGGGCAAAAGGTGAGGAAGGAACATCACCAGGGCAGCTGACCTAAAGCAGCCAAAGGAGTATTCCATACCATATGTCACATACAGCAATAAAAGTTGGAAAAAGGAAGAAGAGGGGAGGGGGTGGGCTCTCATTGTAAAAACATCTGTTTTTACACGTGTGCTACGTGCATTGAGGCCCTGCTTTAAGAACGTGGTCAAGCATCGCTAGTCTGTGGAAAGTAGAGAGTAATTTCTTTCCTCTGCACTTCCACACAGCCTTTGCCTGTTATTTTTTTTCCCCTTTTGCCCTTTCCCTTTTTTCCCTTTAGTTAAATTATTTTATTAGTAATATTTTTCCTTCAATTAAATTATCCTTATCTCAACTCATGACTTGTTTCTTCCCTTTTCTTCTTCCCCTCCTCTTCTGAGTTGTGGTGGAGATCAGCTGCCTAGCAAGGTAAAACCACCACAATGGCTTAAAAGTATAACTGCTCAAGCTCTACGCTTTCAAGTTTAGTTAACTGGGTGGTCACTCCTCAAATTTGGTGATTACTACTTAACGGAAAAAATCTGTTCATATAAACAGATTAGAAGAGGTATTTATGATAACGTTGGCAATTTGTTCTCTGAACTTAACGACCATTTATGTAAAAAAATTTTTTTGAAAATAACAACATTTCCTAACCTCTTCTGCCAGTTCCTCTCTGGCTTTCTTAAGAGGGTCTTCCTTTTGGACAGCAGACCCTGTCTGGATAACTGTATTCTCCAATGATTCTGAAATGGTGAGGTCCTCCTCCGTCTCCTCTGAGATCTTTGGAGTGACAGGTTTTTCTTTCCCATTGTAAGTTTCAATCTGGAAGTCCTAGAGGAATACACAGGAATTATTAGAAGTTTTAAATTCAAGTGTCCGAAAACTAGCATGAAGGAGCTGCTGCGCAAATTCTGAGAGCAATGGCTTCTGTGTTTATGTCAATGAAAATATCTCAAAGTCTTAAATTCTAACTAATCACAAACCATTTTGACGCTCCTATTTTTAAAGAAGTAGGACATAAATAGCGGCTACAATAAACTATTGTACAGAACACATGATTTATCACCTGCAACTACCTTTAAACACACTGCAGTGAACAATTGTACAATGGTCAACTGCACATCCAAGTTGCCTTTAGGCCCCATTATATCCTTTAATTTCACACACAGCTTACAGGAACCAGTGTGACCATTGTTCATATCAAAAAAACTGTTTCAGCTGGCAGGGAATCTGTGACAAACAGTATGTTGTGCTAGAAGTCAGCAGCAAGTGCCTATATTTCTTCTTGTCCTTTCCTAGTGCTTACAGAAGTTTGTGGCAGTTAGCTTTCACTGTCTACGACTCATTCAGAAACGTAGTCATATGATTTAAAAAAAAAAAAAGAAAAGCATGCTAGGTCTAGGCTTCAATCAATGCAAAAAAGCAAGTACTACAGAATTTTAACTTCTTTGACATTCAGGACAATACTGAAGAATAACCTTTTCAATTAACGTGTCACTGCTTTCAGATGCTTCTGACAAGTTCAAAGATTCTGAAGAGATCCTAAAAAGAAAAAAGCCATTTTAGAAAAAAAATAAATAAGTGGCATGCAAGCTTTAGTAAAATGCCATCATATACTTGTGCACCCCGTATCTGTCCGTTACGATTTCTCTCAGTTCGTCCCGGTCATCAGAAGGCAACTTTACTATAGGGAGAACATGTGACAATTAGAGCAGATTCAGCCCTATTTGTGTATCAGTCTCCCAAACTTTATAATTATGAAATTCTTTTACTTGATTACCACATAGAAAAATAAGTTTTTGCAGTATTTTTTGCAAACAAGTCTTCTACATTCTGCTATCAAACATAACTGCAAAGTCTTCTGCAGACTTGGTAACATACTTTTCCCTAGATATTCTTCCTCCAAATCCCTCTGATATCCACAGATCTGTCTGAAAGCAAACTCATAAATATTTAAACACACATCATCTGGTTACCAAATACTCAAGTCTTATCAGTTCTGATGACTGTAGCGTTAACGGCAACACTCTACCATCTGAGGTACAGCCCTCATTAGTTAAGAACATTATCAAAATTAGTTAAGAATAATGGCAACTTTAACTTACTGGTAGCTGTCTTTACAATCACAAATACACAAAAAAAATGCTGTGTCGAGTCAGCGAGAGAAATACAGGATTTGACTGTTAACTACTTGGACAACTTTTGAGATTCATATGCAAATACAGCTGGTGATGACTAAGTATAAGACAGCCTCCTTTGCTAACTCCCTCTTTCTTCTATTAGGCAACTTGCAACTATCTGTAGGATTTCTATCCTGAAAGAGCATTATTCAAAAGGGCATTAAACTTTCCTGCACTTACAAAATGACAGGTCAAAACCTTTCATAATACTGTATATAATACTATAGTCTTCTGTTTTAATCTTTTGTTGGAACTGTAATAACAGAAGTGACAAAGTGATTTTAGAAGACTTGTGAGAAAAGCCCCATTCACAAAGTATTAGCACGATAGTTTTGCTCAAGTCTGAGATTTCCGTTTGGTTTTGTTTGGAGTTTTCTTCTTTTTTTCTTTTGTTGTTGTTTTACTTTTTTCTTTAAACACAAAACCAGGGAACGTGTGAATATCTGTTCTCTTGGTCTCAGGCAATAACAACTATGTATTGGCTACCTCATCCCAGCCTGAGAAAGACAGTTCTCCATTTTTCCCCCTCTGCCTCTTGAAACTTGAATGAACGTTGTTAAAAAGTTGCAGCTAAAAACTTGCAACTCCACTGCTGCACATTCTACCTGGCAGCAGCCAGTTGGTCCCTCTGTCTTCAGATGGAGAAAGCCACAGTTACATTAGGACCATCTTGCCCAATTAGGTAGTTGTGACATGTAAGGAGTGGGCTAATGAAATATATTCCTTTGATGCTTACAAATAAGCTTCTCTGTTTCCACTGCCTTTTTTTTTCCCCAATCAATTTCTCATTGAAGTCATACCATCTTGTTGCTTGTAGTGTTGAATTATCCATCATACTTCCTGATGTCTCATCATCTTTCTTGTAATTTATATCATAAATGGAGTCACAAATATCTAGAAAATAAGTCAGAGTTTTAGTATTGCTTCTTTTGTTTTGCTATCATTCAGGCTTCCCAGGTGATAAAAGTGACTCAGACCACCTCTGTACAATATTCAGAAGATGGAACTCATTAACACTTCAAGCAAATTCATAACCAGTGCAAGTGGATCTTAATATTTTTGCTTGGGAACCACCTGCAGCCACAGATGCCACTAACAGCCACCACCTATTTGTGTTGTTTCAGAATGCATGTTCCAGAGATAGGATTCTATCTGCTCCCCTACACATATTAATGAAGATGAAAGAACGTTAGGCAATTGTGACGAGCATTCATTCAGAACCAGGTTATCAAAGACTGTCAAAGAGACTTGCAGACAAAAGTAGGAAGTCTTCCAGACTCAAAGGAACTTCTATCAGTTGTGGTGGGAAGAGGGAAAAGAAGCTCCTCTGGTCCACATACCTGGAATTGATGTTGCAAGTTGACATGAGACTGTATCCTCATAAGCTTCTTCTGCAGTATGAAAAGAAGAGAGTGACATACCTTGTAATAAATCAAGATCCTATCAAAAGAAAAAAAAATACAAGCAAGGTGAGTAAAAGTGTGCAACATCAGCAATTAACACATATTTACTTTTCATATTTGCTTTTCTTCAAAGCAGCACCCAGACTCAACATTAAACTTTTGCTGTCTCTGCGGTGTGCCTAGGCAAGGGTATAGTCTTGAATCTCTGTAGAAATACGAGTGTCTGAATGAAACCGTTGGTCATATAACACCTTAAAGGGGAAAACCACAACTCTGCAGATGTTCAGTGACAGCACATGAAAGCTCTATTTCCAGAGCAGAGGGAAAAAAAAGAGTATTAACCCTTATTTATGCTGATCTAATGTCTTGATAAAGTAGTTCCACTCACCATCTCAAATGAAGACACCAGCTGTCTTTAAGTTAAGCGCATCTTCTTTGCAAAAAGAAAAACTAGTTCATAAAGCAGTTTCTGCTACACTGTACTATCTAATTCACTAACCTTATATACAAAGCTTAACAGAGCTATATAGCATTCTATTGCAATAGAACACATCAACTTAGATGTATACCCCTCCCATCTTCATTCTTTTTCTTCCCCAGAATCAGATAAACTGAACAGTACTTACTGGATCCTGACCTCTCTTTAAACAAGAAGCACACCGGTCAAGAAAGCTTTTCCACTTCATTTCCAACTCCTTCTGTTTTCCAGAAATCGATTCTCTCAATGACATACGATGCTGCTCTTCTATTTTTTGCCTATAACATGAGCATGAAAAATGAACAGGAATACATTTGTTGTTGGCGATAAAAATTCTGCTTAAAAATGGAGCATATCACATGTTCCCCTCATGCTGCAAAACCTTTGATATGCAGGAACTTATTCAAGCATTTGTTCTTGCACAAAAAAATAAATAAAATTCACAATCTAAAAATCAGCTGCTAGATTGTCCTTGTGCTTCTTTACAGTAGAATTAGAAAAACCATGCTAAAATACAAGCTTAAACTTTCCCTAAGCTAGTTTCAGATCAAGTTTTAAAATCACAGAGCTAATTATGTAATAGGAAAAAGCAGATCATCTAACAAACCAGACCTCCAAGAACAAACCCTAAAATATCCATGAAGCAAGGGCAAGAGAATGAAGTTACCTAGTGAAGAATTACAAAGATCACTTGAATGGACAATCAAGACAAAGGTGAATTTGTCAGAGGCAGAGGGGGAAAAAAACAGAACTAACGTTCTCACTATAAACAATAATTTTAGAAAAGATTCTAAGACATAATCTTCAAACTAAAGAACAAGACAAAAATTCCAGACAATTACCTCACTGCTTTCAAATTCGACAGTATTTTATTTTGGAATTCACTCGTATTCTTGATGTCTTGGAAATGTTTTGATTTAAATTGACAACATTCATCTCTTAAGATCCTCAGGGCTTCATTTAATAACTGAATGACTGTTAAAAAATTCAGTTTTTCACCTTCATATAAATTTCCTGTACACACCTTGAAGTATTCCAAGAGAAAAAACATATACGTGAACAATCACAACACATCAATATCAGAAAGTTATGTCTTCTCTATTCAGCACAAGCACACAACGTTCCAGTTTGCAGTTTGATTCCATTCCTGTTTGTTAGATTTAAGCTTCAGGTTGGTTTTCCTGATTAGCATCATCTGCTTGAAGACAGGCTAAAAAGCTGTACAAACTAAGAATGCTTCAACTAATGGGGTATTCTTTTTAAAGACTGCCTCAAAAGATGGTGCAGGCCTAAATAGCACATATACTGCACACTAGAAACAAAATCCATTAGGAATGATAGTTCAAATGGCCAAGTTTTATAATATCTGACCAATGAAAATTCAAGTGGTAATCAGACAGATTTAACAATGCAGTTACCTAAAAGTTCATAACTTAAACACCACCAATACAGAACAGCAGCATAATCACAACAAACTTTTACATACACTTTTTTAGGACAAAAGGACAAAAATCACTTACTTCGTGCATTTCACTTTCAACTTTGTCAGCCAACAGCTGTGGAACATTGACATTAGTTCCAGCTAAAGTGTACTGATCAACATGCCCTTCAATTACAGAGTCTACGATTTCAGTTTCCTTTTTCAGAGATGTAAGAGTGTCCATTACAAATGTCCACATATTGCGGACCTTAATAGGCAAGAAGGACAAAAATACTACATTAAAATGTTTGCTGAAATACTATAATGACACAATATCAAAACAGTGTAAGAGCAGATGAAAGGGCTAGCATAATCATAGGCAGACAATCAGAAATACCAGTATCTGAGAGCAAGTGTTGTAAAAATGTTAGAAATACAGTAATCTGCCACAGATTAAAAACACTCACCTTCTGAATTCTCTCTGTTTTGTCATTTCTGTTTTGGTCATTGAGTTTCATCCTACATGCACATGCAAGACAGAAGTGGACTACAATGAAATTATGGTTCATAACATTTCTTAGAGCTAAAAAATTAATTTTATATATGCTAACTTAGCTCCAAGGAAAAGTACTTACTTAAACAACTGTTGCTGGTGGTATGCATATTCAGATTTTATCTGTTTTATTTCTTTAATTAAAAACCTAAGGAAAAAAAAATCAACAGTTATCACAGATTTTTTTTTAATTTAGTTTTTCTCTGCTACTCTCAGAATTCCTTACAATCATTATATGATTACACTTATTCTTTCCAAATCTGCATACTGGAGCAGTTTTGGAACAATGCAAACATGGATACACAAGTTCCTTACCATGACACTGTAGAGAAAATGTCACTGTACAGCCTGGAAAGCCACTAAGATATTTGTAAAGTTAGCTGTAACTTATTCTATTGCAATGGCATGGCTTTTATTAGACCCAAGTACATTAATGAAGTTACTAGTTACTACTATACTCAGCATCATTCCTATTCAGCACACCCACTGACTGCATTACCAAGTCATCTTCAGTGCAGTCAAAAAGTTGCCCAGACTGCTCACACGTGACTGTATTGCTTTTCCAGCTAATATCAGGGTATGCTGAAGTCATCATCAGTAAGAATTAGGATCTGAAAGCCTAAAATGTGTTTGATTTGCTTTAAGAAGCAAACTTTCCCAGATCAAATTTTCATCAGCTTTCCCTGATTGAGGGGTGTGTAGCAGACACACATCACGTGTCTTAGCGGCAATGCCTCTGATTTTTGATCCAAAGTCATGAAACAGACTGATCCCCTTTTACACAGCTAAGTTCCATGCACTGAAACTGCTCTTTTACCTACACTGCATCCCCTCCTCCTTTTCTGCTCTTTCCCAAATAGCTTGCAACCACCTGCTACAGTACCCCTGTCATGTGAAGTATCCTACCCAATTTCTGTAAATTCCAGTGATATATAACTACGTAACTGACCAAAGTTCCAGTTATTCTTGTTTCCCAAACTGCAAGTGATTTTCATAAACAAGAATAAAGGAAAAACATAATGTTGGTGAAATAATTAAGGGCTATGCAAATAAGACGTGTCCCACACTGATAAAGCAATGACCAAATATCTCATCCTGAGACAGTTTTATTCTACGATATGACCCTTAAAGTATTAAGAAATCATAGTGCTATACATGCAGAATTCCTGGATCATTTTTAGTGCCCAGGTAATCCTATCTTCCAGTATATAGCACCTCCTAACTGAAAAACTAATTTCTTCCAAACAGTAGAACAGTTGATTAAAGGAGGCAAAGGGGGAGAAAAATAGGACATTCAGCAAAACTCACATGGAAAAATCAGATGCATTCTACTCAAATCCTTTTAAAAACACATGCAAAAAAGTCAAGTTTTATGAAAATTTCGATTTCTTTAAATACATTACTTACTGTGATTTTTTGTTATATTCTCGAATTATAATATCCTCCTTTTGCAAAATTTGCAGGAGTTTATTACATGCCACACTACATCTTACTTCTGCCTTGTACATACACTCAGGCGTTAAGTTTACAGCTTCAGCAAAAGATGTATCGCTGCCTAAATGAAAGTTAGTAATTGAGTTATATCATTCACTTTTAGCAAATAGACAACTTCCTGTTCTACCTAGTTTTAATTAAGAGAATCACAAACAAGGTTGCCCATTTTACCTGGACTGAAGTAGAGTATTCAGGATACTATCTTTTTTGCCAGTTCTTTCTATTGCATACGTTCTCCCTCCTTTACTCTCACCCACTTTCCCCGTTCTTTATGTCACCAAAACAACATTAAATGCCTAGAACAGACAGTCCTGATCTTTCAGAATTGCTCATGTTGTGAAAAAGAGCACAGGCTGAAAAGAATACTTTTGAACTGAACCATTGCACGCGTGCACAGACAACCCACCTCCACATCACACAGACAAACTTAGGAACAAGATCTGCAAAACAACAGCAAGGAAAATAATCTGCATTGTTCTACCGGCAACAGCTTTATGCTAGTGCACAGCAACCCTGTTAAAAACTTTGAACTGAGCAACCAACACTGACCTAACTTAAAGCTCTTGGTATATGTTAAAGCACTTCACAGATTCACCATCAAACCAGACAAGTGAAATAATGTTATTATTCTGTTACAGCTTACCTACAGAGTTCTTTCTCAGGTTCTCAATCATTACATATCTTGCAAACCGATACATTAGGTGAATAAATTTATGACCAGCAGGAGAAAGAAATGAAGAAGTCGCAATTTGAGGAAGACAGCTTTTGCTTTCATTCTTGAACAAGTGAAATAGATTTTAAACACAAAATTAGACTAAGGAATAAAACCTAAACAACAGCCATTAAACACTGCTGAGTACAAAAACACTGCAGCCTACTTGTTAGCAAGTCCAATGCAAAGCTAATTTACCTTGCCACCATCGTTGATGCTTTTTCTAGTCCAAGGAAGAGACTGACACTTTTTGAACATTCTACCACCACCCCTAGTTCCGTATATAAAAAACAGCTCTGAGGCAAAGACTGAAATCAGTGTTAGGTAAATATTAAAAACTTCTGCTCTCCTCACTCCTAAATGTAACCCCTTCCTGTTCATATTTTCTACTGAGGTCATTAATCAGTGTATTTTGTCACACTTCTATCTTTCTCAAAGATTTTGTATGGCTGGCTTTCACCTCGGCAAAAATAAAAGTGCTCCAGTACCTTAAAGATCTAGAAATCAGATCTTTATTAAAACAAATGCAGCATGAGAAGGCATAGTAATCAATGATTCCTGAAGCAAGCCATTTTGTCTCTTTCCATTTAGAAAGCCTGCCTTAAACTTTATTCTCTTTTCCCCATGAAGAAAGATTAACATTAAAAGTTTTTCATGTATCTGAAACCACTTTTACAATAACAAATACTCTCTCATTTAATTTAAGCAATTATCTCCCACGTTGAAGCAAATTATTCTCAACGATGGAAGGAATCTCACACAGACTTTATATGATACTGGTAGGTCCCTTCCAAATCAGTATACTCTACAATTCTATGACTTCTGTGTAATAAAATATTGTCATCCAAAAGCAATACACAACAGTTTTCTGATCCAAGATTAAGACTTTGCCACCTATGAGCTGCCATACAATTTTTTTAAGAAGTCTATCATCAGCTGTGTGAAATAAGGCATAAGATAAAACCTATTTGTCTAGTAAAGCAACTTTATTTAAAACTCAAATATGTCCTCTCAAAACAAAAGAATGAGGTCACAGAAACCAGCAGCATGTCATTTCCCACTCTTGTAATACTTACTGTGATATCTTTTAGCCATGAACAACATTGCTTCCTAAATTCACTATCTCTGGTTATTTGTTCCGGTAACATACAGTCCCTTTTCCATGCAAAAACAGCAGAGCGGAGGAGAGGAAAAAAAAAAAAGCAACTTCAAAACATACCCAAATACTCAGTTACATAATTAACCACTACAACATCTGAACTAAGACGAAGTTTTCTTAGTGATGTCCCCTGGAGAACTCAGAGAATATGGTAATATTGCCTACGAGAAGAATAGCTACAAGTCTGTTAAATAGCTAGGTCTTCTTGCCATAAAAAGTTAATTACAGACTATTTCAGAGACAAATTTGTCTGCAGTTCTTTTTAACTCAGGAAAAGAAAGTGAAAAAGCAGCCTGAGAACTTATAATTCTCTTAACAATGGTTCTCCTCCAGCCATTTCTTTAAAGTGTACGGTAAAATAGTTCAGCTATATGAGAATACATTAAGATAGGGTTCTCACAATGTTGAAGATTTTAGCAGGTATTCATAAAAGGGAGAAGTTACTTGATGTTTGGTAAGGGAAATGAATGGAAGAGATAAATTATTTTTCAGCTAGGAAAAATTTTACCAAACTTGTCAAGTTACAGCTACTGTCAGAACTTTTTAACTAGGGCAAGTTTTCTTATGCATTACAGACTTGTGATAAAAGGGAAATGAGTTCTGTGACAGTTCTTTACCTACAGTACTCCTCGGGAGACCGTTTTTTTACTTCAGCACCCGTGCAAACCACATGGTTCGTGATGTGCACAGCACGAACTGAGCAACCCAAAGGCTCACCTGAAAACTTCTTCTGCACGCATCTCATCCAACTTGGTAAACAAGAACTGGGCAACAACGTGGAAAGCACCTACGTTTGGTGTATCAAACATGGACCTAGCGAACAAACACACAGCTGCGTCAGGAACGGTTAGGCTAAGGAGTTTACAGAGCGTTTTTACCGGTCGCTCAGGACTAATGCGGGATACCATTTTACAACGCCATTCAGACACGTCCCCCTCACCACGCATCACAGAAGGCCCCCCCACACAAACACACACCCCCCGCCATCTTGCCCCCCTTCCCCGGCCGCCCCCGGGGCTCACACGCCCAGATCGAGCTCCCTGCCGAAGAACTCCGCGGCAGCATCCGGGTCGAAGCCGAGCGCCAGCAGGCAGAGCCAGAGGTGGGTTCGCTCCCAGTTGCTGCCCACGGCACCGGCTGGAACATTCGCCGCCGCCGCCAGGCGCGGAGCTGCCGCCGCCATCTCCCCCTGCCCCTGCCCCTGCTCCTATCCCTGCCTCCGCCGTCCCGCCGCCATTTTCCCCGTCCCGCCAAAACCGCGCTCCCGCCGGGCGCCGCCGCGCCACGCCGCGCCGCGCCGCGAGACGCCGCGCCGTGCCCTGATTGGCCGCGCTCGGCGCGCTGCCCGCTGGGATGTGTAGTCCGGGAGGCGGTGCTCCCTGTGCCGGCCACCGCCGCCATCTTGCGGCCGCCGCCTGGGCGGGTCCGGTCAGGCGCCTCCGCCCTTATTCCGTGCTAATCCCCTCACAGAGCCGAGGCGGACACCAGGCTGCGCAGTTCAGTCTTTTATTTCAAGGCATTTCCGTGACTTGGAAGTTCTCGCAGCAGCCCGCCCGGCGGCCCCGTCACATCCCCAGCGTGCGGCCGCGGGCTCGGCCTGATCCCCAGAGAGACGTGCAGCGGGCGCTGCTCGCCGGGCGCCCACCGCCCCCGCTGCTACAGGAAGCTAGCCCGGGTCCTCGTTAACAAAAGATTATCGCTGACACCAGAAATACCTCTACCTTCGGTTCCCTCTCTTGACCGTCATTATTATTTTTTTTAATTATTTTTCTATTGTCCAAACCCTTTTCTCTTCTTCCCTTCTCTTCCTTCTTCTTCTCTTCTCCCTGTCTCTTCGCTTTTCCATCGCTCTTTCCAATGTCTTCCCCTTTCATTTTTAGCTCCCATCCTTCCTTCTGGAAGGAACATCCCTTTCTAAGCATTTACCCTCTTCTAGTCTCAGGTCCCATAACCAATAATATCAAGATGACCAAAATTTTTTGCACGCAGAAGGCATGTAGAGAGAAAGGGCATCCTTTTGTGCATAAAGCACCCTTGGATAAAGCACCCAAAGGACCCTACTCTAATCTCTGTAGGCACAGTGCCTAACAAAAAACAAAAAACAAACAAACAAAAAAAAAAGCTGAGAGAATCTGAGACGGCCAAAGCCTCCTGTCCCTTCCAGCAGCAAAGAGGTAGATGCAGAAGAGCTTTCCATGTAGACTTGAAAGGGGAAACTTCGTGGGCAATCCTCATCAACTCCTTTTGTTGGCAGCCCTTTATGCAAAGCACTGGCGTGTTCTCTTGGCTGTTGCCAACAGGAGAACAAACAGCTATACAAGTATTTAACAAAGATTAGATCAGTTGGATGCACTGGCTAAGCTATACCTGGTTTATAGAGCAGGAGCGTGACACACAAGCTAATGAATTAACCTAGCATGTAATCCTCAGGGGGTAATAATCAGTTTTGATGCAGCTAAGTGAAACAGCACTGATTTTAAAAAGTCCAAAGCTAGGTAGGATCAGCTTCAAAAAGGAGAAATATAGGTTAAACGTGGCAAAAATACATTGTATCAAAAAGATGTTTTTCTGCTTTTCTTCACTCAACTCTTTGCCCTGTGGTGTATGGGCCATTTGTGCGTGAAAAGTCTTGTTGATCTTCATCCAAATCCAAAATGTCTGGGATATCATCTGACTCTGAAGAGAGGTCTGTAATAGTGAAATCTGGAACCTGTATAGGAACAAAATTTCAATCAATTCAAAAGTAAAACTAAATAAATTTGTGCAGTATTCCTGACTGAAGTCAGGAGATGAAGATGCTCAGCATCTCTAGAAATCAGACCCAAAGTACTGAATAGGGAGTGAAATATGCTCAGTCACACATTGAACATAAATACAGCATTAAGACCAAATATTATGCAAGATCTAAATCAGTTGCTTGGAAGACAGGATTTGGTAGTAGAAGTGGAACAGAGCTAAACACACTGAGTGCATTTAGTGAAAACAATGACTAGAAAATTAAAAATTGAAGATTTTAAACTTGTTTTGCCTTTCTTCTTTCCTTGGGATCAATGGGTTATACAATGGAGAAGCCTAGAGAAGCTTGATATAGACTGCTTTGTACTGCCCTGCCTGCCTACCACACCAAACCTTTCCCAAGGACACAAATATCCGGAACTGCAAAAATACGCTGACCTCTATTTCAACTGCACATATTGTATTCTGTATTTTAAGCAGCTACTGGGTTTCAGGAATAGTTAGACATTAGCGGACACATGGATGTTACACACTTCTAAAAACCTTGGCTAAGACACTTAGGAGCTTAAGTCCCATTAGCAGGACTTAAATTACTTTGTCTCTTCTGAAAAAATGAGATAGAATTAAGCAATTTACTCATAACCAGAAGTTTTCTACCCCAAGTGAAAAATTCATATATGTACAGTTTGATTCATGGTTAGGTTTAATGTTGGTAATATGATGAATACTTGAAGACAGACAGGATCATCACGTGCTTGCTCATGGCACTTTGGTTCTGTATGTCTGAAAAAGCAGTGATTTGAAGAGGCTTCTAAGCGTTTAGAATCACAGAATCCTGGAATGGTTTGGGTTGGAAGGGACCTTAAAGATCATCTGGTTCCAACCCTCTGCCATGGGCACGGACACCTTCCACAAGTTTTTAAACTTGTTTTGCCTTTCTTCTTTCCTTGGGATCAATGGGTTATACAAAGGAACCTGCCTAGAGACAAGGTTGCCCAAAACCCCATCCAAGCTGCCCTTGCACACTTCCAGGGATAGGACATCCACAGCTTCTCTGGGCAGCCTGTTCCAGTGCCTCGCCATCAGTACTGGCTGGAGAAGCACTTTTAATTCATTCAGTAACTGCAAAACACCTTGCTTATGACCAACTTTTAGCAAAAACATAGGAAAGAGAAGTCTATGCTTTGCCTTCCCTGAAGACATGCCAGAAGAACAGAGAACACACCAAAGGAGAAAGATTGCTACTGCAGCTATCAGGTTGTAGACAGCATTGAAGCACTGAGTGTGAATTACTCAGTTCCTTGGAGAGTAGTTGACTGTAGGACACCGGGTACTTAGAAATATTAATTAAAATATTAATTAAAACTGAGCTTTGGAAGACTTTAAACAGCATGCCATGTATCAGGCAATAGTATGAGTACAATGAAATGCCTACACCACTTTGAGAGCCTAAGCTTGCTCAAAATTAAATCAGTATTAAATCTTCTCCTAAAACTCGAAAGGCAGCAGGAATGTGGGAAAGACATTCTTCAACCAGCAAGAATCATCCTGCATCTTTCTGCTTATTGCATTTACCTAAATCTCTAATTACTGTACTTAGAAAAACAATATATTTTGTCATTATCAGCAGATGACCCCGTATCTCATATCATAGTACAAATGGAGATATGTAACAAGTCTAAGGCAAAGTAGCTCTTGGGGAATTTGGAGTTCGTTTGCAAATTCATTTAAAAATGTGCCCAAATAGATAGTTTAACCAACTGGTTTATCCCCAGCACACATACAGGGGAGAGAATGAGTTGAGAGCAGCTCTGAGGAGAGGGACTCGGGGATGTTGGTGAATGAAAAACTCCAAATGAGCTGGCAACGTATTCTTGCAGCCAGAAAGTCAACTGCATCCCGGGCTGCATCAAAAGAAGCCTAGCCAGCAGGTCAAGAGAGGCGATTCTGCCTCTCTGCTCTTGTGAGACCCCAACTGGAGTCCTGTGTTCAACCCTGGGACCCCCAGCAGAAGAAGGACATGGACCTGTTAGATCAGGTCCAGAGGAGGGCCGCAAGGATGACCAAAGGGTTAGAGCACCTCTGCTACAAAGACAGACTGAGGGAGTCGGGTTTGTTCAGCCTGCAGAAGAGACGTTCCGGGGAGACTTTACAGGGGGCTTCGAGTACCTAAGGGGGGGCTACAGGAAAGCTGAGGAGGGACTCTTTGTCAGGGGGTGGAGTGATAGGACACGGGGGAATGGCTTTAAACTAAAAGAGGGTAGATTTAGATCAGATATATGGAGGAAAACCTTCACTCAGAGGGTGGTGAGGCACTGGCACAGGTTCCCAGAGAAGCTGTGGATGCCCCATTCCTGGAGGTGCTCAAGGCCAGGCTGGATGGGGCTTTGGGCAGCCTGGTCTGGTGGGAGGTGTCCCTGACCATGGGAGGGAGGTTGGAACTGGATGGCCTTTAAGGTCCCTTCCAACCCAAATCTGTGATTCTATAATTCTGTTTTTAGGCTGAGCAGGGTACATAACCATGCTCAGTAACTATGTCTGACCACTGGTAATTTTCACTACAGCATAGTTGCAAGTCACCTCTATTATTTATATCCATGTTTCTCCTACAGATAATGGGATAATCAACATTTCCAATTTTTCCAATTTAAGTTTATGCTCTCTTTACATCCTCAGTGCGTACATAAAGGAGTCAACTGCTTACGAACATGCTAGTAAGATGTTCATAGACATTAAATAATTTTAAATGGGAGTGTAGCTGTGCATGAGAGTAAAACAGGGTTGGTGTCAGTATCATTTATCTCAGTTTTGAACATACTAAGTTGTTTTAAAAACACACTGCCGTCTGCACCAGTCTAAGTAAATCAATGCAAAGCCTCCACTGTTATGGGCTTGCTTCGGTAAAGGACTTTCAGTTCTGTATCACCTTTGTGTTTAACTGTACTCTCATTTCATAGTTGCTAGGATGTTAGGAAGTTGAAACAAAGCCATAAGACAATTCTTGCAAGAATAGGGCTAGATATGACCCTTCTTTGTACTTTTCCTCTGTAAGATAGAGTTAGATCTTCTGAAATGAAATAGTATAAAACTTGCAGAACCCTTGCATGGAATAATGCAAAACATACTTCAGCGTTTTTGCTGTCTTAGTGTCCAAATGTTAATATCAACACTAACTTAATTATAAGCTCATCCATTTTTTTCTTGCTGTATTTTTAGAGATGAGCGAGTAGCAATTTGAGATTATTCTTGTTTTGCACTTTCAGAAGAAGCACTTATTTTTAGTCAGACTGTATATTATGCAAAAAAATCAATTTTTCATTCATAGTACAACATGTAGTACATTCAGCAAAACACTGTGCACAATAACACCAGCTAGCTTCTACAAGATTTTCCATCATGCAAATAATGAACAGATTACACTTAAAAAGTAATAAAAGAAGGTTCCCTTTTCTCTTCTTAACCAGCTGGCTTGGAGAAGTTTTTTTGTTCTTTGTTGGGGTTTTTTTGAGAGCTATTTATTTTTAAAACAGAAAAGATTTAAGTTGTTCTGAAATCCTTTCACCTGTTTCTTTTCACCTAGCTTACCTTACTAGCTACATAGCACTACCAGAAATTATACAGTTTAGAAAAGATTCTATGGAACGAAGTCATCACCTTACAAAGGGGGAGAGATTTCAAAAGCTTTCCGCATTTCTTTAGTTTGAGGTAAACTAAAGAACTCCAGCCCTTATACAAATCTTGTAATTTTGGCTTTACTAATATGTATACTGCTATAAATACATTTGTGAAGCTTTATTTCACCTCCCATCATTTTCAATGCATCTGGTCTCATTTCACCTGGTCTCATTTTAAAAAAAAAAAAATCCCAAGAAACTTCATAGCTCTCAAAAACACTTTTGAGGGTATTGCTTAGTTTTTTTTTTGTTTTTTTTAAAGCAAGCAAGTTCATGTTGTGTAACTGCTTGATATATGCAATTATATGGAAACAGGTAAAATTACAGGGACAATCTATGAGTAGGCTCTGCTGTGTTAATATTTTAGGTTTTCTTCATTCCATGTGAGATTTTTCAGTAGTTATTAGAACGCACATCAGCTTCAGTTCACAGGTTCTGGAAGATGTCCAAGACATCCATGCCTCCAGTAGGCAATTTAATTGGCATTCCACCTGTGCTAGAAAATGTTAGGTTTTGTCTGAAGTCCCTTAATTGCAATAAAGACTAGAGACATGCTATACTAAATTACCAGCAAGATATCCATGCCATAAAAACTACAGTTCAGTTCCAACACCCAGCGCTGTCCTCATTAAGATGATCCAATAATCTAAATGCAAGGACTTGTACTGGGTACAATAAACCAAGAACATACTAATTCACCATTATTTAGCCTTCTCTTCTTCCAACAAAGAGCCCCCCATTCCACTGGGAGTCGGAAACTTAATATTCTGTATACTTGGTTTCTATGTGGGGAAAAAAGTCACAGTACAAAAATGCAGGAGTTTTTGTAGTGTGTTGGTACAACAGGCTATCAGCACAAACACAAACACAACCAGGCATTGCTCTAGTTGTGACCACCAGTTGTACTTCAGCTCTAAAAGGCCAGAGTAACTTACAGAGTTACCCAGAGTTACTTGTTTTGATTCACACTGTTTAGCAACTTCTTTGAATCTGAGACCAACATTGCTAAATTAAATGACTGCAATGCACAGTTGCCTAGGGTATGCATCAAGAACACAACTTACCTGGACAGCAATAAACCAAGAAAGCTTTTTTCCAAGTAACAGTAATTCTCATCAAGGGAAGGGAGTTATAGAAGTTACTAGGGAACAACTCCACCCAAGTAGATGAGTGTTAATTCACATTAGTCACTTAAGTTCAAAAGAGGGTACATAAAGTAAAAAAAGATTAAAGCTTGCATTGACGGTGGAAGAGTACACACTCCTACCAAGTCAGCAGCCAAAGCAGGTAGATGGGAGTCTCATACAGACAACATCTACTAGATGGGGAAGACTGATTTTTTTTTTCCTATATCTTTTTCCTCACTGTAAGGCCATCCACCTGTTCACAGTCTGGACAGGTAACAGTAAGCACAAAAAAAGCAACAGTAAAGCAAAGACTGAATGGAAGGGAAGAAGGAAACACTGCAGCAGTGTTATCTATACACACAAATAGATTCAGATTTTCAATGTGTCTACTTCATTTGCATCGCAAGCTTGCTTTCTCTTGGACCCAGATTAAAGGAGTCACAGAACAGCAAGTTACATGTTTTACACACCATACAAATGGAGACAGACTTTGGCAGCTGAAGCATTTATTACTAAGGTACAAAATGTATTACAAAAAGTTGGCTACAAAAAGCATACAACAGCAGGCACCTGAGTACAAACAGCATGAATCTTGTCTTTATACTGTCAAAAATATACTTTGATAATGATTTGGTCAGGTTACTATGTAATACAATAGTAAGTTTATATCATTAATATTAGCACTGTCACAGCATTCAACTCCAGCTGACTCAGTCAGAAACCCCACTTTCAGCTTTGGAATTCTGCCCTCACAGAATCCTCATGAATCATGTAACAGTTCAATTTGAGACAGTCATTAAAAAATAATCAAATGCATGATCTGCAGCAAGTACAGAATTCAGGCATACCTCGCTAGAATGCAAGGCTTTTAAAGGCATTTCATAGCATGTAAGGCTTTTATATTACTCTGGTAGAGATTAAGCAGCAGATCAAATGCTTTCAGCTGGGATAGGAATCATTCAGAGTAAGGATATTACTACCATTAATAAGCATAGTGAGGTTTCTCAACTGTACAAACAAGGCGTCTTGACAACTGTAAGCTGCCAGTATTTAGGCACTTCTGTTTGTTTTAGAGTGTCTTTACTACTCAGGACAATACAATGCATTTGTAGGAGAGTGTCCTCTCTAAATCACTTCCCCACTCGTAAGTTTTTTCCCCCCCTAAAGCTTTTTGACAGCTACAGTTGTTAGTCACTTGTTTGGTCAGTCTGCAGAGTACATGCATGCTATGCAGTTTACTCAATAGGGTGTTCAAGCTGTTTGTCTTCCTGGCTGGAATTTTTCTCCCCTTCACCTTTGCTCTCAGCATGCTGAATGCCAGGCAGTTGTGGGTAAAAGGGACCTACCAGCCAGTTGAGCGGCGTGTTGTTAACAAGATAATCCATCACATCATCCAGAGACTCTTTCATTTTCTTCAGTTGTCCTTTGCTTGTAGCAAGAAAGCTGTCTGACAGTTCTTGAAAAGAGGATGCTGACCGGAAGATCTGGTAGACATCACCTGCCATTGACCCAACACTGTAAACCTGGTCCTGCACATTCTGTGGCAGACCCTGTAGGCTTGAGACCAGTGTGAGGCAAGTGGTCTGAAGCTGGTGAGTGAGGCTCTGTGCAATAGCTAGAGTTCTCGACTCTATGTGCTGGAAACAAAAACATAATAATCGCCTGTCAGTATCTTTTTGTGACTGTAGCAGTTTTATGTTATTTAAGAGACAAGGAAGCAAAGTAAAAGGGGTGAAAGTAAGATACAGCAGATAACAAGGATTAAGCAAGAAGAGTAACAGACAGCTTCAAAGTACTTGATTTCTCCAATGTTCAAGTACTTTGGAACAGAAGCATTGGTAGTATCTACCCAACAACAGATAAGGAAGCTCTTGTATCAACTCTGGATAGCAAGTTAAAGCAGAGAAGTATTCTAGTGGATGAACCACTATTCAAAGCTCTATAAGACTCAGTGAGTCTGTTCCTCAGGCTGCTTTATGCTGAGGAATTGCTTTGTCCAGTTTGGCCATGAGATAAGTGAATCCTAGCTGGTCTAGATATGGTTAATATCCCAACAAGTTCACAGAATGAGGATTCTCTTGAAAGTAGAATAACCCTTTAGTGTTTGCAGGAAGTAGGCTCATTTAAGAGTTAGGATGTCCTCTGCTTTTCATAAGAGTCACTGGCAGATGCCTGAACATCATTTAGATTCTACTTTTGTACAGAAGCATTCTGTGCTGTTAAAATGAGATGCTGTGCATTTTGGGGACTGTTAGTTAGCCAGTGTTACCTCGACAGTATGCAGTCCATTTATTTCCAGTTTATATTTACATCTATTTACCTCAGCACTATGCGACTCATCACCATCATTTTGACCTGTATATTTCTTCCATTCTGCCCAGGATTGATAGAGTTTTTCCTGAGCATTAAGAAGTTTCTGATTGGCACTATTCATGTTCTTTCTGGCATACTCGATCTGAAATACAGCCAAACAAGGAAGTAAAGTAAGAGTCCAAACAGTTCTATTAGGGCTACCCTAAAAAAAATTACAAAGCTGGTATTTTAAACACGTAAAGTTCAAACGAAAGGCTTTGGAGAACATAAGGATATGCTCCTTCTCCACAGAAAAAGCTAGAAGCAGTTTCAAGATGTTATGTAGTCTACCCCTCTACACCTCAGCTATTTCATCCTCCCCCACTGAACTCGTATACATGGAGCTGTAAGTATATAGAAGACCATAACTATTTATGTACAGTTTGTGCTGTACATAAAGGTACATAGTTAGGATCAGATGACTGAAGCACTCAGGAATGCTCAGAGATACCCACAGCAAGAAGAGCAAGCCCATGAAGAATCCTACGTTTTGTTAATATAAAGACTGAAGTAAAGCACTGAAGTGTTTCTAAATTGCAAGACACTTTCTTCAATGAATAAATGTGTCAGAACTGACCCTTTACAACAAAAACACCTTTTAAACATTACTTCTATTTATGCAGTGCTTAAAATTACAAGTAATTGGTCTGTTTTACAGATCAGCTTGATTTAGGACTTCTCCTGACTGGTGGTAAAAAGCTCCATTGGGAAGTGCTTTATATTTTGAAAATCAATTTAGTCACAGCTATCTGATTTTTCCCTGTTTGTTCTCTACATTCAAAAACTATACCAACATTTGTTTTTTATACCTAAAGTGAGAACTTGAACTTACCAGATTAACAGTATGGTGGAGCTGAGAAATCGTCTCCTGGCTTTTCTGTTTAGCATCTCTAACTTTGTTTAAGGCTTGCTGGTAGGCACGTGCACGGACCTTTGATGACAGAGATCCTAGCCGAACATAGTAACTTGGCTTTTGAACTCCAAGTTCAAAACCTTCAACTTTTGCAGCTTCTTTTTCTAGAAAAGTGGAAAGGGAGCAGATTGACCAGTGGAACAAAACTTAAGAGGCCTGATGATATTTCATTTGCTTCATAATAACTGAATATTGGACTTGTTTAGTAGTCCTTTAACAGCAGGTTTGGCTGACAGGCACACATGTAACCCTTACTTAGGTTCATTCTGCTTGCCTGTCAAGAAAACGCTATTACAACCAGGAAGGCCAAAGACAGTTTGGGAAGCACATGCTCCCTCCCTGCTATGAGGTAATAAATGGATGACTGCTTGTTTCTCTCCAATACATGTATACCATCAAAATTAAACCTGACTTGTTCTTACCTAGTTCTGCTTCTGTGAGTGGGAGATACTGGTCCACTAGGGTTTCCGATTTAGTGAGAGCACTGTCCATTCCACTGCTCACCATCTGCACCACACGACTTCCCAAGACAGTGTTAATGCCACCATTAACAACAGACTTGGTCACTTCTACACTGTCTTGCATCGCTTCTTTAGTCTTGTCCACAACTCCAGTGATTGTGTGAGCAACAGTTTCCTTGGCACCAGTCACAGTGGTTGTTACAGCTTCTCTGGCTCCAACAACTACATCCTTAGCATTGGCAACAACCTGACAATGAAAATAGGTTAATTCACTAAAAATATTTGATAAAAAGAGCTACATAATCCAGATAATACAGAATATATTAAGATAATACAGAATTATATTAAGGCTCATACAAGTCTTATCTAGGAAGAACTTGCACTGAAAGCATATAGACAAAAAGATATGATTGTCACACAGCCTTCAGCTCAACACTCTTCAGTTAATGTAAATCAGTTTGTTTTACAATGAGCAAGAAAAAGTTTTTACAGGATGCCCACCAGTGAACAGCAACTACAGATACATCAAGTAGCCCGCTAATGTAAAAAAAAAAAGAATGGCTCAGTGACCTTCCAAAAGCAAATGATTCTACAGAAATGCACTCCATCTCCTCACTACATCTAAGCTGTGAAGCAAGTGCAGCTTACAGGAACTCCCCTCACTGCATTTTTCATATCAACAGCAAAGAGACAGGTATAGAGATCTTCTGCTCAGCATATGTACATGGAGAAGACTTACCTTGTCAGTGGGTTGATTCAGTATAGGCAGTCTCTCTTCAATTTTGTCTAGCCCCATACATGCATAGTTGTTGGCAACTACAACTATAAAAGAAATTACAACAGTTCAACAGTTGATTTTAAGTTTTGTTTTGCCTTAGTATAAATAACTCCAATTGTTATTTGTTTTTGAAATGGAGCTCACACAGCAGCACATTTAAAGTAGCTTCTCTCCCCTTTTCAGGGGGATTTGAGGTAGCAAAGCCCCACAAGAAGGCTGGTCTACAGTGCCTTAAGCAAGCTCACTTGCAGGCAGAGGAAGTCTGTTCATATACCTTACAAGCAACTGTTGTAACAGGTTGAAACACCTGGCCTACTGCCAGTTGAAGAAACTAAGGCTCCTGGTTACAACAGCCTTGTGACACAGTTGCCAAATTTAACCACAAGTTACTCTTTGAGAGAAAGCACAAAACACTTGAAAGTAGGTGAAAGGTGAGGAAGGTGTTGCACAAGCAACTACACAATCACCTTGCAAATCACGAGGAGCCAGTCAGTTCAGTATTACAAAAGCTGGAATCAGCTTTGGCTCTGGATTCCACCACTCCCCCAAGTCATACCTATCTGTAATAAGTTACTCAACAAGCAAGGCTTGTTGAGATGGTTGTCAGCTAGCTGAAATAACACTCCAGACCAGCATGACTGTGCTCAACTGTAAGCATATGTTAATATATAAAGCAATCAGTTGAATTAAAGGTATCAACAGCTCCATCTTTGCCTTACTTTGTGGTTCCAGTTTCTGGATGATAGGCATAGCACTTGTCATGGCTACTGAAGTAATTGTCTTCACTCCTTTCTCTGCTATCTCACATACTGACTTCAGATAGGGATGGTTATCCTTTGTAGTAACGTAGGCTGTCGACACCATATCATAGGTGGAGCTCACCAAAGGAAGGTTTGCTACCCTTGATACAATGTTCTGTTTAAAGAGAAAGAGGTTAATTGACTATTTTTCTGAACTATACATTAAAAAACCTACTGGGCTATCTTAAACATACCTGTTGTGGATCAATTGCTGCTAATGCCATTTTTTCAGGTCTTCAGTCTTACACAGCCTATGAAAGAAGCATGTCAGAGTTAGGACATCCTCATATCCACTTCATTTAAACACCAGGCTTTCAAACCAACAATTGCTTTATGATCAACCCCACCAGAATCAAGGGGATTAAGGATGTTTGTTCTTGCATATAGGAGATCCATTTTATTTTAACAATTTAGAAGTCCAAAAGCTTTGTTTCCTAATGCTTTTCATTGGTTTAAGCAATACAAGTACGCCAGATGCAAGAAACAGGCTTTGAAATACAGCAGTTCACTACAGAATTACAACTTGAGTCATGTCTTTTTTCTAGGAGAAATATACTTGGCCTCAACTGTTGAGCCAGGGTGAAGGAAACCTACCCAGCTGTTCTTAAGCTAAGAGTTTATTAAAACTCTCATTTCGGATGTCTAAAGGACAGATGAAGACTCTACCACCAGTATCTTTAATCAGATTAACAAAAGGGAGTCAAGTTTGAAATGTGATTAGTTGTTGTTGTCCAAATATTGTGGACACTTGAAGACTGCGGTGAAATACTCATCTCAGTAACCTCAGATTAATTCTCACCCAAGTTACTCCACTAAACACAGTGGGCTCATTATCTCTGCTGCAGTGTCTGATGCCCACACGGGGTTTCCACTGCTCAGTTACTCAAGAGTTAGAATTCCTGTAGCATGCACAGTTAGAACTCTCCCACAACAGGAAATAACTTTCCTTTGTGCTAATTTAGGAATTACTACCAAGCCCACATTGAAACAGGCTGGGGAGAGCAGTTGTTCAGCAAGCCTACGCTACGCGATTATCTTCCAATGTGCACTCCCATGGAGAAAACAGTAGTAGTTCTCCCCATATAAACCCTATAAAAGGGAGAGGGGAAAGGGATAATGCAGTACCACTTCAAGAGAACACACAGATATGAATGCTCAGAAGCGCATTGTCATTCTGTGAATGCACTGAAGCCAAACATGATCTGCAAGCACTTTTTGCTTTGACAGCTCCATAGAGCACTTCACTCCTGAAAGGACAGCAGTTCTGAAGGCTGTGTTGCTAGGTGTGCCAGAAAGCCCGACAGCAGCTTTCCTTTTTACATATATGATAATATCAAAACAGGATGCGTTAATTTTCTGCTTCGGGTCAAGTAAACATTTCTCTTTCGTTACATAACGGGCAGTGACAACAGCGTGCTGTTAACACTTTGCAGGCGCATTTGCCCACACACCAGCGCGCACACGTGCCAGAAGGCAACTCCTGTAATGAGATTAACCGCTGTACACGAAGCGTGCAAGCAGGTAATAAACAAGGGCTACGAGAATAACAGCGGAGCCCCCCTCCCACCCACCGAGCACTGCCACAACCACCACACGCCCCGCAGCCGCCCGCGCGGCGCCGCACGCCGGGTCGCGGCTGATGCCGGCCGGCAGGAGGAGGGGCCCTCGCCTGAGGGATTATTCGGGGCTGGCAGCGCGTCCCAAAAGGCCCGGCCGCAGGCGGCGGGGCTGCGCGTGGGGATTTCACTCGGCAAGAGGCGAGCTCGGGCCGGCCGCACGGGTACTCGGAGCCTCCGGAGCCACCCCTGCGCCCAGCGGGGGCAGAAGGGCGGACCCCGAGGCGCAGCCCACGCTGTGAGGGCGCCTTTCGGAGGCCCCGTGCCGCCGGTCGGGCCGGGGGGCGGCCACGTGGCGGAGCCGCGCGGTACTCACCGCAGCTGGGAGCGAGGGAGAAGGAGGAGGGTCCGCCGCCACCCGACCGCTCCGGCGCCGCCGCCGCCACGCACTGAGGCGGCTGCCCCACGTCCCGCGACTTATAGGCAGCGGCCGCCGACATCTCGCGAGAGCTGCGCGCGCGTCACGGACGCGCCTCGTCACGGGGTGGGGAGTGGGGGGGGGGGGAGAAGAGAATTAGTTCCTAAAACAAAACCAAAAAAAAAATAAAACCGCGGAGAAACTTTATTACAGGGAACTCTTGTCCAGCCTTTCTGTCAGAAGGTCCCGGTAGCTTTAATTGTTTAAAGGAGGGAAATGACAAGGAACCAGCGTATCTGTCAGCCTCAGAACAGCGAGACCCCTTTCTGCCCCATTACTGCACCCTAAACAACAGTCATCCTGCAAATGCTGTTTTAACTTTTACTGCTCGACACACACAGACCTCCTCTTCTGATTATCACTGTGCCAGGACAGCAAATTCCTCTAATACAGAGCAGTACAGTAAAAAGTATCGTTATCTGCCCAGGATGGGGACAGAAGGCTTCTTGCAAAAGCTTGGTAGAAAAATACAAAAACCATCTCTCCCTCTTATCTGTCTGTTATTCCCTTGTTGCAATACCCTTTGTCTACTGCTATAGAGATTCTGACCCTTGCTCCTACAGGACACTATTTTCCTAATACAAAAGGGTAGATTTAGATTAGATATGAGGAGGAAATTCTTCACTGTGAGGGTGGTGAGGCACTGGAACAGGTTCCCAGAGAAGCTGTGGATGCCCCATCCCTGGAGGTGCTCAAGGCCAGGCTGGATGGGGCTTTGAGCAACCTGGTCTGGTGGGAGGTGTCCCTGCCCGTGGGAGGGGGTTGGAGCTGGGTGGTCTGTAAGGTCCCTTCCAACCAAACCTTTCTGTGATTCTGTGATTCCTGGGCTTTGGGAAAGAGCATATGTTTGTTTTTCAACCTGTTCAAAAAAGACCTTCCCAGAATGGTGTTTCAGTTTGTTTCTGCAAAGTAAAATCAGTTCACTCTTCTTGTTTCAGAGCAGAACAGATTAGAAAACTATTCTGGAACAAAATAGGGATTTTCAGTTCTCTGAAGTGCTTTATCATGCCTCTGTTAGGAACCATACCAAACACTTCACAGGCACAGGCACTCCACTTTTTCTCCTTGTAGTTATCTGAGACCTGCATTTTTTTCTCATTCACAGTCATATGGCTTCTCAGGTGTAAAACATTCAATTGTCAGATACCTCTTTTGTCAGAGATATCTGTACTGGGAATTCCAGAGTATTCCAGGCGTTTTAGATACGAATACGCATCACTGTTATTTGTAGTACAGGGACACCTGCAACTCTTGCAGTCCAGGGACGTACTCTGCCAGAACACAGCTGGGGCACAGTCAGGATAGCTGACCCCAACTGACCAAAGGGATGTCCTGTGCCATGCAGTATCATGATCGGCAACAAAACTGTGGGGAAAGAAGGGGGAAGGAGGGGCAGTTGGAGTGATGGCACTTGTCTTCCCAAGAAACCATTATGTGTGTTGAACCTGGCTTTCCAGGAAATGGCTGAACATCTGCCTGCCAGTGGGAAGCCATGACTGAATTCCTTGTTTTGGTTTGGTTGCACAAGGAGCTTTCAGTTTACCTATTAAGCTGTCTCTATCTACCCACAAGTTTTCTCACTTTCACCCTTCTGATTCTCTTCCCCCATCCTGACGCAGAGGAAATGAAGGAGTGGCTGTGTGGAGCTCAGCTGCTTACCAGGGTTAAACCACAAGATATGCTGAGCCTGAGTCAACTGACAGATAGAAAGATAGTCTATTTGTAAGAACTAGTACAGAGATTTTCATTTGGCATCATGCCTAGTGGATGAAGAGATATGGGGAGTCGAAAAGGAAGCAGTGAAGTCAATGTTTACTTCAGTATACATAGTCTGTGTTAACCTTCCACCATACCTGGAGGTTTTATTAGACTCCAGAGGTACACATGGAAGTCAGGCAATGTGCTGTATCATTTGTACTTCATATATAAACTGATATTATCTGCAGTACTGTTTAAACAAGATCATACGTGTCCACTGTAATTTACACATACCATGTAGATGACATTTCAGACCCTTGCATCAACAGCTGCAACCAATCATCTTTAGAGTTACAATGCATCAAAATTATCTTCAGGTAATACAGATTTTGCCATGATGGTGTCATTCATATCTCAGTATTTCTGTATCTGACTGTCTGTAAACTTGCTTCAAATCCCTATCTTGTAAAGAAATATGTATGTACTTAGTTTCATGGAGATAACTGCCAATTTACAAAAATAGTTCACTACCTACTTTAGATTTGCACAGAGGTAATTGGATATGCCATTCAGTATTTGCTGAATAAGGCTGTAAATAATTTCACTGATTTCATCAGACCTATTCATATGGTTGTATCCACTGAAGGATCAGTGTTGCAAAGTCCAAGTAGTTATTGAGAAATATTACAAAGAAAATCAAAGCAATCAAATGGGAATGGGATTAGAAAGAGAAGAAGAATCTTTGATCAAGAATTCTAATTGCAGCCACATCCTTTGCCACAACACCCTCTGTAAGAAAGTTATTTATCTCTTAAGATTTTGATAATAGGCATTTAGAGTGCTTATTAATACAGTGAGCCCTCCTATCCAGCTGCCTCCTGGCCATCCAGGGGCCTTGCGAACGTACTGCCAGGGTGTACTTTGTAGTTTACTAGCGCTGAAATCAGGCATACCGTTTGCAGCCCAAATACCACCTCAAACTGCTTGTTACCCTTTGGGGATTATGCCCTCCTCAGATTTGTTTGTGTAACAGCCTGTTGTTGCCTGTTTATAACTAAATGTTATTATACATATTTGTAATGGTTATTTTTTTTCTAACACAGATCATTTTAACCACGGTAGGAGAAACTATCCATGATCTTGGCCTGCAAAACAGTGAGCACAGAAAGGTGGCCCTCTGGAGTAGTCAAGAATCATGTCCAACACCACAGCTTTAGGAAAACAGCGGGCTTTAAAGAAGTGCCTCCGGTGACAGTTTGAGGTTGTTTGGAGTGAGCTAGAGGCACGAGACAACTAAGGCATACCTTCCGTGTGCCTCAGGTTCTTACACGTAACACTGGCACTGCATTGCTTCTCAGCAGTCAGGATTGCCCTAGGGACACTAAGAGAAAGAAATTATTCGAGGTCCTGCAAGATAGATGATTTTCAGCATCCATAACATATATAATCAAGTCAATTATTATGGTTCCTCTGCTTTTAAATATTTCTAATGTTCAAAGCATGTATTTTTTTCACAGTGTTTATAAAAGTTGCTTTGTCATGAGATACAAGTGAGTCCAAACGAACTGGGAAGCAGCGTACTTGTCTTGGCCACCTTGAGGCTGTTGTCTGTGACCAAACATTACAATCAAAGTTATCTTCCCGCAGCTGTCTCTCACTGTTCTCCTTTACGTCCAATCCCACATTAATCCATTTCTAGGCTTTGCGGTCCTGCCTTGCACTGTTCTGTCTTTGGACCTGCAACTACCTCCTTATCCACTTAAGCTGTCTATCTACCTTACATCTTGGTTTTGGGGTTAAGTCCTTAGTATATTGCTGTATGAAAGCTTTCCCCTGGTCTTGGTTAATTATGTCAATAGCTTCTCTGCTGTGGCTTACTTGACTTTTTCTCTCCTAAGGAGGGGATATCAGATTTGTGAGGCATGATCCTCCTTTTCTAAGTCCACATTAATCATCTTTATAAGAATAGAAACCTTATTCTGCTCTGCCCAGGAGCACAGCACTCTTGATTCTGAGCAGCGTGATCTGCAGTTTTTCTCTATTACACGCTTCATTTCTAGAATGTACTTATCTTCTGATAGGTCATGTTTTTTCTTAGCTGTCCAAAGATCATTACCTCTTACCTCTTCAGCTGTGACTGTCAGCTGATTTAAAAGAGAGGAATTGGATAGGAGGTAGCTCTGCTGTGGACTTGTGAAGAAAGGCAAGGGCAAGCAGAAGTATAGGCAAGCTGATACTGTTGCCCACGTTGTGAGTACAGTAGATCTGAGACGTTTAATTAAGACAGAAGAGGAGGGGAACTCATCCTAGCTTGAGAGGGACAGGGAGTCAATTACACACTATACATATCTACATATTGCACAGAGGTGTTTTGTTGTTGTTGTTGTTGTTTGTTTTTGTTTTGTTTTGTTTTGTTCATTTAATTAGTGTTGTCTCTGCTCCTGCCAGATGTCTTTGGAAAGCTAAGCAGCAACACATTGTTATTGAAACATGCAGCACTTTCAGAAAGATCACAGAAAGCCTTCAAGTCTCATGTGACATACACGTTATAGCCCTGTAGCTTTCATGCTTTACATGCCGTAAAACACTGGATGAGGCTATGACAGAAGTTAACAGAAGTATTAACACCCAGAAAATATAGTTATCGGAAAGAATTTTGTTATCATAGATACAAGACAAGCACAGGAAAAAAATACCCAGGCCCTATTCTAGAATTAAGGAATGTATCTGTTATCACTAGGGGAAACAGGACAGAAAATGATAAGGATTTAAACTATTTTAATATCATATTCAGTGCAATGGAGTGAAGGGAGATGTAACCATAAGCCACCAACTGAGCTGTCCATGGACACTTATCTGGTGTCATAATTTATAACTGCCTAAAAGCTGCAAGAGAAACCATTCTGCTAACCAGAGGCCAGACAATTTTGCTCCTGAGCACTTCTGACAAACATATGCACTTGCAGCACATGTCCTTAAGAAGAGGGCATAGAGCAAGGGAATTATGGTTACTACTTGTAACTCAGTGCTAAATATAAAAATTAAAAAAAAAAAAATCCAGCTGTTCATTTTCAGACTGTTTTCCAGTTTTCTTAAGAAATCAACATTCCAAAAATATTTCAGTGTATTTATATAAAGTTATCATGGCTTATTCCTCTTTGAGAATGTCATGTTGTTTCATTGATGTTAATTACCAAGTCAGTACTGTAGTCAGTACTGATCATGTTTATCTGCAGTGATAACAATGGCATTCAAGACTTCTCAGCATGCTGCACAGATAAAGTTCCTTGAACACAGTTCTTTCAATATTAGCTGGGTGAATCTCATGCAATTTCATTTTCACAGAATTTAGCCCTGGTTTTGGATTTATAGGTACTAGACGTAAACCATAGATTCCTTGCTAGGCAATAAAATTGTAATATATTTAGTTAGCTGCATAGAATAATAGTTATCATATGCATTTGACTGATGCAATGGGAGCATTGACTACAACACTTTAAATGGATTGTGCTATGAAGACATTATCTGTCTATAAAGCTACTCCAATACCTTTACTCGTTTCTACCTCACTAACATGCTTTTCTTTTACTCTGTATGCTACGCCTATGAATAACATCATTGCTTATACATAAAATGATCTCAGAATTTATAACATAATCAGAGGACACTCTACTGGATGCTTTCAATGTAATCTAATATAGAAGCTATTTTTAAGAGTGCAATATTATTTCAGTCAGTCCAAGCATGGGAAGGATAAGGGGTTGAATAATAATTTAATATTGGTAATTGCTCTGCTAGAGATGTATTGTCGCAACAAAGATCAGTACATTCTAGACAATGGACAGATAAGAAAAATTTCTGGTTTTGTATGATGTTTTACTTGTCAACTGGTGGTCTGACAAAAGAAAAAGTATAATAGTGGAATATAAGTAGCATGAAATGACCTTCATGTTCACTCAAGAAATTTTGTAAAACCCCTCATGCTGATGAAGCCTGTATCAGTCAAACAGCAACACCAAGAAATTTTAATACATCAGAACAATAGTTTATTAGCAGTAGTTGCTGGTCTATCAGGATTTCGTTTTGGTTATGCTAGGATGTCTCTGATGGTTATGGCTTTAAATGTCAAGGATCAAAAAGTGCCTGGTCTTTACGGCAAAAAAGCCATGAGTCAAGTGTGCCCCCAGCACAAGCAGTGCCCTCAGTGGCAGGGTACAGTCCCACAGGGTCTAAACAGGGTCCCCAAGCAGGGTCGGGGCCCATCAACAGTCTAGTAGCCATCAGGTAAGGCAAAATAATTAATCAGGCCCTAGGTCATTGGAATGGAGGACTACAAGCTTTACAGGAGAGACAGGCAGGGAAGGAAAGGTGGGGGCGTTGCTCTTTGTGTTAAGAAATGGATAGATTGTGAAGACTTGCCTCTGAGAAACAGCCACGAGCAGGTTGAGAGCCTGTGGGTAAAAATTAAGAACCAGACCAACAAAGGGCACCTTGTGGTTGGGGTCTACTACAGGCCGCCCAATCAAGGGGAGCCTATGGATGAGGCCTTCTTGCTCCAACTACAAGAAGCTCACAGGCTCTCATCCTCCTGCGATCACCTGCATGTCTGCTGGGAAAGCCATGTGGCAAGCAGCAAGCAATCCAGGAGACTCCTGGAGTGCATTGAGGACAACTTCCTCGTCCAGTTATTAGACAAACCAATCAGAGGAGAAGAGTTACTGGAGCTGGTGCTCACCTATGTGGAAGAGCTCATTAAAGAGGTTAAGACTGGAGGCAGTCTGTGTTGCAGTGACCACACCCTGGCTGAGTTTGTGATCTCGAGGAATATGGGCCTGGCGAAGAAGAAAGTCAGGACCTTGAACTTCTGAAGAACAAACTTTGAGCTATTTAAAGACCTAGTGGACAAGATCCCATGGGACACTGTCCTTAGGAACAAAGAAGCTGAACAGAGCTGGCAACTCTTTAAGGTTGTTCTCTTAAAGCACAAGAACCCTCTGTGGCCATTTGTAAGAAAGCTAGCAGGAAAGGCAGAAAGCTGGGAAGAGTACAGAAACACTGTCCGGATGTACAGGGATGGCATCAGGAAAGCCAAGGTACTGACAGTTATAAACTTGGTGAGGGATGCAAAGAATAACAAGAAAGGGTTCTACAGGTACACTGGCAGCAAAAGAAAGACTAGGGAGAGTGTAGTGCCTCTGATAAATGAAGACGAAGAACTGGTAATGGCAGACATGAAGGTACAGGCAGAGGTACTTATCAACTTCCTTGTCTCAGTCTTCACTGGTAGTCAGGCTTCCCACTTCTCTCGAGTCCCTGAATCTCTAGGCAGGGGCTGGGGGAGCAGAGTCCCTCCCACTGTAAGGAAAGAGCAAGCTCGAGACCACCTGATGAAACTGAGCAGGTACAAGTCTATGGGGCCTGATGACATGCATCCCAGGGTCCTGAGGGAATCGGCTGATGCAGTTGCCAAGCCTCTCTCCATCATATTTGAAAAGTCCTGGCAGTCAGGCTAAGTCCCTGGTGACTGGAAAAAGGGAAACATCACTCCCATTTTTAAAAAGGGTAGAAAGGAGGACCCAGGGAACTACAGACCTGTGAGCCTCACCTCTGTTCCTGGCAAGACCATGGAACAGATCCTCCTGGAGGCAATGTCAAGGCACATGCAAGACACTGAGGCAATCCAAGACAGCCAGCATACCTTCGCCAATGACAAATCATGCCTGACCAATCTGGTGGCCTTCTTTGATGGAATGACTGCATCAGTTGACACGGAAAGACTGACCAATGTCGTCTATCTGGACTTCTGTAAGGCTTTTGACACAGTCCCACATGACATCCTGATCTCCAATCTGGAAAGATATGGATTTGAAGGGTGGACCACTGGTGGATAAGGAATTGGCTCTGTGGCCACACAGAGAACAATGGTCAATGGCTCTATGTCCAGGTGGAGGCTGGTGACAAGCGGTGTCCCTCAGAGGTCTGTCTTGGGACCAGTGTTATTTAATATCTTTATCAATGACACAGACAGTGGGATCAAGTGCACCCTCAGCAAGTTTGCAGATGACACCAAGCTGAGTGGTGCAGTTGACACAACAGAAGGAAGGGAAGCCATCCAAAGGCACCTGGACAGGCCGGAGAAGTGGGCCCATGTGAACCTAATGAGGTTCAACAAGTCCAAGTGCCAGGTGCTGCACCTGGGTCAGGCCAATCCCAGACATGAGCACAGACTGGGAGAAGAACTCACTGAGAGCAGCCCTGCAGAGAAGGACTTGGGAGTTCAGGTGGACAAAAAGCTCGACGTGAGCCAGCAGTGCGTGCTTGCAGCCCAGAAGGCCAGCTGTGTCCTGGGCTGCATCAACAGAGGGATAGGCAGCAGGTGGAGGGAGATGATTGTGCCCCTCTGCTCTGCCCTTGTGAGGCCCCACCTGGAGTGCTGTATCCAGGTCTGGGGCCCCCAGCACAAGAAGGATGTGGGGCTGTTAGAGCAGGTCCAGAGGAGGGCCACAAAGATGATCAGAGGGCTGGAGCACCTCTCCTGTGACAAAAGGCTGAGAGAGCTGGAGGTGTTCAGCCTGGAGAACAGAAGGCTCCAGGGAGACCTCATTGTGACCTTTCAATACTTAAAGGGGTCTTATAAAAATGATGGAAAGGGACTCTTTACTAGGATGGATAATGACAGGACAAGGGGGAATGAAGAGGAGGCTCAGGGGCGACCTTATAGCACTCTACAGGTACCTTAAAGGAGGCTGTAGCGAGGTGGGGGGTTGGTCTGTTCTCCCACGTGCCTGGTGATAGGACAAGGGGGAATGGGCTAAAGTTGCGCCAGGGGAGGATTAGGTTGGATATTAGGAAGAACTTCTTTACTGAAAGGGTTGTTAGACATTGGAATGGGCTGCCCAGGGAAGTGGTTGAGTCACCATCCCTGGAGGTCTTTAAAAGATGTTTAGATGTAGAGCTTAGTGATATGCTTTAGTGGAGGACTTGTTAGTGTTAGGTCAGAGGTTGGACTCGGTGATCTTGGAGGTCTCTTCCAACTTAGATGATTCTGTGATTCTGTAAACTAAAAGAGGATAGATTTAGAATGGATGTTAGGAAGAAATTCTTCACTGTAAGGGTGGTGAGGCACTGGTACAGGTTGCCCAGAGAAGCTGTGGATGCCCCATCCCTGGAGGTGTTCAAGGTCAGGCTGGAAAGGGCCTTGGCCAATCCAATCTAGTGGTTGTCATCCCTGCTTATGGCAGGGGGGTTGGAAATAAATGATCTTTAAGTTTCCTTCCAACACAAGTCATTCTATGATTCTGTGATTCTAGGTGAAGCCAGGAAATAAAAACAACAATTTAGGAGCAGTAGAAAGCAGGAATGGAGAAAGGTTTACTGCTCAGGCCTAAACTTAAATGATGTGCCCGGGCCATGAGCAGAGGGTCTGTGGGTGATGGTGCTCTGTAAGACCAGTCACAGCAATTAAGGTTTTTATAAGTGAACTCAGAGCTCTGACATAAAGTTGCAATTAAAGCCCTTAAGAAGTCCTATGGATGCAGAGATTCTTACATTTTCCTTCACCTGCTTATCTAGGTGATACTAATGACTCTATCAGCTGATGGGATGTCAGTTATCCTAGAAAAGAGAGGGCTGGGACACATTGTAAGAGATCATTATTTCACTCCCTTGTCTAAAATAGTATTTGTCATTTCTGGCAGAAATCTGTTAAACCTGTTTTTAAGACCCTCTGACAACGCAAGTTTCATAACCAATCCAGGCAATCTGAATCTTACCATTTATAATGGTTACACTGAGTGACTCCCAGTGCATTTGAAGGACTTTGGTGGCTCTTCTGTGCTCTGCAAAAATAGAGATCAGGTACTATTCTTCTTTTCTTTAGGCTGAAGGGCTTTATTTCATTCAGCCTTTCTTTGGCCATGTTTGTTAGCCTGATGATCCTCATTCTTCTTCTGAAGTAGAAGCTGTTTTCTTACATTGAAACACTTCTGGTCAATCCATATTACCAGGATCTCACTATGATATTGATCTTTATCCTAGTTTTAAAGCAATAGTTAGAGCTAGACTGTAATCTGTTATGATCCTCAGAGTCTTCCCTGAAGAACGACCTCACAAATGGTTCATTATCCAGTGCCTGTGCAGACATCTTGACATCAAGCAACATTT